>NC_143527.1:3325000-3580000 GCF_031878675.1 Megascapheus bottae
CAAGTAGTGGAATTGCTGGGTCATAGGGGAGCTCTGTGCTTAGTCTTTTGAGGAACTGCCATACTGCTTTCCACAATGGTTGAAGGAGTTTGCACTCCCACCAACAGTGTGGCCAGGAGGGATCACTACTACATCCCCACCAGCATCTGTTGTTATTAGATTTCTTGATCATGGCCATTCTAACTGGAGTGAGGTGGAATCTTAGAGTTGATTTGCATTGCTTTTATACTTAGAGATGTTGAGCATTTCTTCATGTGTCTATAGGCCATTCTTATTTCTTCTTCAGAGAAGATTCTCTTTAAATCTTTGGCCCATCTTTTAATGGGATGGTTGTTTCTTTGGAGATTAGTTTTGGAGTGATTCAATTTTCTGAGCTGTTGATATATTTTAGATACGAGGCCTTTGTCCGTTGTATGGTTAGTGAAGATTTTCTCCCACTCTGCAGGCTTTCTGGTTAGTTTGCTAGCTATGTCCTTTGCCATGCAGAAGCTCTGCAGTTTAATGCAGTCCCACTTATCTAGACTTTCTCTGATTTGTTGTGTTTCTGGATCCTTATTAAGAAAGTTTCAACCTGTTTGGGGTGGATTTTTTAACGACCATCTGAAAGTTGTGTTTGTCATCTTACTAGAATTAATCATCACTCTGTCCTCCTGGACAATATTGCAACCAAAACAACAGATACTGAAATGGTCCAGCCAGAATGAGAACATATGAATGTAATTTACCTCAGAAATACTGCATTCAAACTCTGTATCCAATAGCCTCCCAATGGAAAGAGCCTTAGCAGCCTATGAAGCTTTTTTTGGGGGGCCACTTAAAAGTGCTTTTGTCACTCAAAGGATGTCAGCAGTATAATTTCAGACTCAAACAAGAAAACAGAATTGCAGTAATTGAGGACATTTCATGTCTGGCAAGCTTCCAGCCAAATGATATAGTTGAAGTGGTTATTTTAGAACCAATTGAATTCGGTCTTATCTATTAGTTTCTGTAGAACTTAATTGTTATTAATGAAGCAGTAACAGGATACCATTTCCTTCGAGGATAATGTGCCCTCCCTGTAAAAATGAGTTAGTGTATTAGAACAATCAGAAGCTGTGTCAGAATTGGCTGGTAGGTATTGATCAGCAGTCTCTCCTCTTTCTGACACATTTGATGTTTCCAAAAATATGTTTCCTCCATTCTGTTATCCCCCTTCTCCATTCTGTTTTAAATTACATGAAAGCCAAAGTTGTACCTTTGTTCTTTTTGAAGACTTAGAGAATGCTCTCAGGTACAATGAGGTGTTATCCATTTGGTTAATGGGATCTGAAAGCTCATGGAGGAGCAGAAGAGGAGCCATTGTCTGTTGCACGCCTTAGATGACAGAATTATCCATATTCCCCTCAAAGCTTCACTGGAAAATGGCTGCTACTCTTCTGTGGTCAGGAATAGGCCATGGAAGATCACAGCATCATAGTAGCTGAGGGTGATATAATGACAGTAGTATGATGTCACTCGGAGGGTGTTGGGCTTCAAAGTGTGTCTTCTGTCTTCTAGAGTGTCCTTTTCCCTCCCTTTGTGCCTGCTTCTGACCCTAACGTGGGTGATGAGCACTCAGGAAAGGAGGAGAGTTTCCCTGATCCCCACCTGCATCAATACACATCACCAGTGTTCATAGGAGCCTGGGCGTGAGGGAAAGCCACCTGGGAGCTGAGAACAACAGCTGTGCGCTCCTGGGACGGCACAGTGGGGAGACAACGTTATGTAGGCTCTCTTCTGCCACAGGTAAGCAGAACTTTGTAAGAAAGCCAAGAAAGCCAGGGCCTGGAGTAGGGGAGTTCATAGTACACTGTGCACAGGGAGAGGACAGCTCGTCCGGGAGTGCTGTCTTGGGCGCTGCAGCCTGCAGTGTGGACTGATAAGGAAGGCAGGCACCTTTAGGGGAAACTCCCAAATCAATGCTCTGTCAAAGGGTCTTTACCTTGCCATCATTTAAAAACATTTTGGAGAAAGCTGTATGTGCCTAGGGGTGTTTCTGTACACTATTTTAACTGTTCAAGCATGGCCCTCAAATGAGTCTTGAACTAGGGCAGTAAACTGAGCATGCTCCAGTACGTATCTTCCCTGAAAGAGCTCTCCTGTGTGAATCACATTTATAGGCTTCTCAATAAATGCTTCTTGGATAAGGACAGTATTATTCCCCTATGCCCTCCTTACCTGCAGCAAGTCATAAATCTTTTCCCACATTTTTTTTTTGTTGTTGTTTCTTGGCTGTGACTGTTTTGGTTTTGTACATACAAAGGTGTAGACCTGTTGTATTTAGTTATGTATGGTATTTTCTGACCTGTTCACATGAACATGTTTCTAGGCATGGAATTTAAAAAATCCTGTTCTCTGAAACATTTGTTAATGGCAAACTCCATTCTGCCACTCTGCAGACTCTGTGTGCAATGGGTTCTTAACTGTGTCAGAAGTGTGAAAACAAAGGTCTCTGGTGTTTCAGCACAGACGGTTTTGATACCTTGGTGTCTGGATATGTTTTTCTCTGAGAAAATGAAGCTGAGAAGCCAGCGTGGGCAGGGGAATGAAGGCCTGAACAGATGCTGCACTGAGACTCTGAGGACGACTGGGTACATGGAGGGCTCGTGTAGGGGCAACTGGCCTGTCTCAGCCATGGCATAGAACCTGGAGCCTGCAGGGGTGGGAGATGGAACCCTCCAGGTAGAGGTGCCAAGTGATAAGGTCTGTGAGTAAGGACAGGTGTTGAGTGACAAGTGAAGGAGGGGAAAAGAACAGGAGCAGAGGCTGGCAGGCCATGGCTGCACTCAGCACTGAGAGGAGGAGGTCAGATGTATCAGACTTTGAATGACCTTTCTTGTCCCCCTCTGTGTTTCTTTCCTTTGTCTTTGCTCAGCTCTTACCCCTGGCCATGGCTGCCTTTCTCTGCATTCGGGCATGTGCTGCTGCTGCTCTAACCTCTGTGGCACCAATTTTTATCATCTTCAAATCTAGGTCAGTTCTTACTTGGAACTTCCTCTGACATCTGCGTTCCCATCACAACTTGAGTTCTGCTTGTGTCCTTTCCTGCTTGTTTATGTCACTTTGTACGACATCAAACGTCCACTTTGGTTGGTGTCCTTTTCCATCTCCCCAGCTAGATAGGGGTTCACAGAGGGCCCAGGTTGATGGAGAATTATCCACAGCTGTACCCTGATAGTTTGACACAGGCCAGCACATAGCTTGCTGCACGCATCAAGCATACATTTGACAATATGAAAGGCCACCTGGGAGAACAAACAGCATGAGGAATGTGTGGTGAGTTTATGAAGAGGGAGAGACCATGGCTGAAGCACAGCCTGTCACTATGTGGGTGGCACTTGTGCCACATGGCAAAGTCTATTGGGGGGTTGATATATGGATGTAGGCTAGGGCTCAGAGAGAATTTGGGACTAAAGAGGGGGATTCAGAGTTTCCTGGATTACCTGTTAGAACTCCCTGAGGATGTGGCATTCATTGTGCATGTGTGGGGGAGTTGCTTACCCTTGGTGGCTTTCTATATCCTAATTTGTCAGCTGGGACTCATAACCCTGACCTCAGGCGACTGTAAAGACTGGTGTCTATGAGGATCACCGCCCACAAACACAAGACCACAAAAGCAGTTTAAAGAAGGAGGCCCGAAGGAGGCCGGGGTGGGGGGGGCTTCTGGATGAACTTCCATGGAAGGGGACATGCAAGCAAAGAAACAAAAAGCTGAGGTGTTGGCTGGAAATGCTTTTTTTTCCTCTCAGTAGTGAGTTGGAAAATGAAACTTACTTCTAAAGTTATATGTGTGACTTTTCTCCTAAGCTGTCACTTTAGCTGGTATTTAAGTGCCTAAGCCACTCAAGTAGCCATGGGTTTCTCCCCTGATTCATGGTAGATTTTAAATAAGTCAAACTGAAGAGTTATGTTGATCAGGTTGTTTCAAATTTCTATGTTTACGGCATTCACATTAAAAATGTGAATGTTCTGCCGGTGCGGTGGCTCACGCCTGTAATCCTAGCTACTCAGGAGGCTGAGATCTGAGGATCAAGGTTCAAAGCCAGCCTGGTCACAAAAGGACCTGAGAAAATGGGAAGTGAGGCTTGGCTCCAGGATAGGGTGGTAGCCTTGAGCTGAAGAGCTCAGGGACAGCGCCCAGGCTGAGTTCAAGTCCCATGACACACACACAAAAAAATGTGAATGTTCAGATCTGCTCTTTGATATTTGCTCATGTTTAGTAGGGACAGTAACTTTTCATCTATGAATCCTGTTGGGGGCTAGATATGTTTTATTTAATTAAAAAGTTTTGTGGAAGAAGCATTAGAGAATTAGTCTTATTATTGAAGTTTTGTAATATAAAATGCTCACTTTAGATTTCATTGGGCTGAATTATATTTTCATAATTAATGTTTGCAATATTCTATTTACCCAGGTAAGAAACATGAGTGACAGGTACAAATAGTCTAGAAATGTCCCCATCCATCTATTGAGTTTTAAATCAATGGGTTGTGAAATTCTCTGTCAGAAAAAAATTGATCGTGGCTCTTTAGGCTCTAGTATAAAATTATTCCTGTCATCCCCATATTAAAAACACTCTTTCTATCCTGCAGTTTTCATGGAATCCTTGTCCATCTAACCTTACCTGTCAAGAGATGTTACATATGATGTTTTCTCCAGTGTGTGGAGGGGCAGGGTGTGGGTGCTTTCACTCTTTAATGAAGAGAAAATTAAAACATTCATGAGAACCTATTTTTATTATTATTATATTTTTGTTGGTCATGGGGCTTGAACTTTTCACCTGGGCTCTGTCCCTGAGCTCTTCAGCTCAGGTCTATTGCCCTACCCCTTGAGCCACAGTGCCACTTCTGGTTTTCGGGTAGTTAATTGGAGATAAGTCTCTCATGGACTTTAGTGCCTGGGCTGGCTTTGAACTGTGATCCTCAGATCTCAGCCTCCTGAGTAGCTAGAATTACAAGGGTGAGCTACCAGTACCTGGCTAGAGAACGTATTTTTTGTTTAATCTGATAAACTGAATGAGAGTAACAAGAAGGGGCCTGCAGTGTTAGATGACACATGAGGATGGGGAGCCCTTCTTCACTGAGGATGGGTCAATACTGGACAATTGTTGTTGAGAGTGACTTGACCAGAATAAATAAAAGTTATGCCATGATGCCCTAGTCACACTGTCCAGGATTTATCTGGGTTGGGACAGCAGGGCATGACACTGGGTTTCTGTTTTAAATATTGCCATTTGACCTGCAGAATCACTTGAGAAAAATCAACCTTGTCCACTCTTCAGCTGCCTTCAGTTTTACTTGTTACCTCTAGAGGTGATTGGGAAATGACTATATCCAAATAATGGCATTCTTCCAAAGGGATGAAACCCATAATCGGCAAATAATGCTTTATTATTAATGAAGAATATTCAGGAATATGACCCAAATGTGTATTCACCAATCTAGAAATATGTTGATTTAGTTTTTTTTGGCAGTCCTGGGCTTGAACTCAGGACCTGAGCACTGTGTTTGGGTTTTCTCAAGGCTAGAGCTCTACCACTTAAGCCATAGCACCACTTCCAGATTTTTCTATGTATATGGTACCGAGGAATCAAACCCAGGTCTTTATGAATGTTAGGCAAGCACTCTACCACCAGGCCAAACTCCCAGACTTTTTTTTTTTTCTTACAAAATTTCTAACTCAGATCTGCATGTGACAGTGGTTGGTGTTCTGAACTTATAACTTTAAATGGAAAGAAATATCTAGGGTGGGTAGGGAAATGAGGTTGGAAAGTCTGCAATGAAATCTGGAACTGCTCATCTTATAAATGACAACTTATGAGATATATTAACTTCAAATCACATTGACTGAATTTTTAAAGTTAAAAAGTTGAAAAAAATGAATGGATAAATACATAAACAATAATGATGGTAATATTAGAGGAAATGAGTGAATCTTTGTGTGTATCCATCCAATGAAACACAATCTGGCATCCAGATTGGTAACAATGAGAAATTCCACTGGTCCTATATTTGAACTTGAGGAACAAATGGGACCCCCCAAATCCTGGTGATGCATGTAAGTTATGGCATATCCACTTTCCAATCAATTTACCTCAAAAAAGTATGTGAACTTTGACCTATCCATTTCAGCCCTGAACACTTCAGTAACACTTGTCACCATAAACACATGCCTGCAATGTGGAAGTACATCAGCTCTGTGAAATATTGGAAGCAGCCATCGTGAACAGAACTGGACAAACACATCTGAGATACAAGTATTTAGACTGCAGGGAAAATGAGTCACAGGTACACTTACCAACCAGAACAATCTTGCAAAAGTATTCTGCCCATTTGCTAGGCTACCTAGAAAGGTGTAGGTATAGTACTGTGGGAAGTGACGTTAATACATCATCTGTCCACCTTGCCTTTAGAAGGATTGCATTTAAACCATTTCAGGTACGTAGTGCCTAACTTGCCATGAAGTTCTCTTCTAGTGTATCATTTGCACCTACTAGGCTTTCTTTGTTGTACGGAGCTTTGGATGAGAATGTGAGGGAAGTCTCATGCCTCATAAACTTCCTATACTTTCTTTCCTCAGCACCGGAATTGGCAGCTGTGAGGGGAAAAGTCCAGGAAAACGATCCCATGAGTGTGACACACAGCTCACCTGCTGTCCCCGACCTGGAATCATGATGTCATCAAGTTGGTGAAGTGGCGTCTTTGTCAACTGAATCAGTGACCTATCTCCTAGTGTTGCAAATGACTGAAGACTTCTAAATTAAGAGCTCTGCCTTTGACTGTATGTTACTTTCACATATTTGAAAACCATTGCATTGACTTGTGTAGACTTCTGACCTGAACATTCATACCCCCTGTGCTAAAGGAACGATCAGTAGGACTTCTCCTCCCCCTACCTGAAGGATGAAGCTAGGCTCTGTTGTACCAGCCTGACCTCGGTCTCCTGTCCCCATTTGCAGCTGTGGTGGGTCAGTCGCTTGCAGAGGGAAAGGTGGAACTTCCTGGGTGGGGGTCAAAGTGTACATAGTCCTCCCTAGCTGATGAACCAGTACATATTTTTTTTCCCAAGAGTTAAAAAATAATAAATCTCAATGGAAAAGCCCCGGCACTAGTTTTCAAGGTGGAATAGTGTGCGGTACTGTTCCCCGTGTGGCTACAGCCCGAGACCTGGACTGTGGATGTCACAGTGACTCCATCCTAGAGAACAAAGTAAACGGGTGGCGTATTGAACTCTGCTGAGAAGCATTTGGTTGCAGTGTGTGTGTGTGTGTGTGTGTGTGTGTGTGTGTACGTGTGTGTACAGGATTCTGTTCATCTAAGTACCTAGTGCCAAAAATGTCTCTTCCTCACCTGTAGACATTTGCAGATTGTAGGAGGAAATGTCGTTTCATAAGTGCCGTTTGATGGGTCAGATCTTCTGCTTGCTCCTGTCTTTGGTTAAGGTTAAGTGCTGAAAGGAGGCCCAGGGATGCTGACAACAGAAAAGCCCAGGGGCAGGGAGGAGGAAGATCAAGGAAGATCAAGATGAATGAACCTGCACTTTCCATCAGCCTGAAAGAAGGAGCAGCTGGGTGAAGAGATGACAGAAATGAGTCTGGCTGTCCCACTCTTTTGGGTGCCTTTCATCAAGAAGAAGCAGTGGCAAAAAGAGAGAAAAAGTGAGAGTCACACAAACAGTAAGAAACAAAAAATTTTATTATTATTTTTTGAAATGTTAAGCTATTGTGGTTTGAACCAGGGCGTGAAGCTTGCTAGGCTGGTGAGACACCACCTCATCCATATGAGAAAAACATTCAATTCTATTCCCATTTGTTGAGAGCCTGGGTTTAGAACTGTCAGTAGTATATCTGACTTTGTTACCCAGTATATTGTATATACGTTTGCTTGTTTATTTGAAGTAGGGAAGGGAAGGGGGAAAACAAGATGATTGGGAGGGGGTTGGGAGAGGGAAACGGGAACAAGAACATGAGAAGGGGTATCAATGTGAGAGAAGTAATACACCCACTACCTGATGAATGTAACTGTAACCCCTTTATACATTACCCAGACAATAAAAGAAAAATCATAAAAAAGAAAAGGCTATATGAGAAAACTGTCTAATTTGAGCTCAATGAGATCGTATGGTATAAGAGATACTCATATTTGATACAAATGCCTGTTATTAAGGAATCAATTAAAATAGTAGTAACATAAATGAGGAAGGGATAGGGGGAGAATGCAGTCAATAATTCAGTTTCCATCCTACAGAACTAAGAAGAGTGAAGGATAGGGTGGAAAACGGAGGGATGGGTAAGAATGTTGAAAAAGGTGATGCTGAATTGTATTCAGAAAGCGCATTGTTAAATGGTACATTTAACAAAGAACAACTAGTTGTTCAATTTAGCATCGAACAACTGAAAGATAATAAAATTTTATTTAAAAAAGTGATAATAGATTGAAGTGAGATGGCTCAAACCTGTAACCCTAGCTACTTGAGATTAAAATTAAAAAAAAAAGAAAGAAAATGCATGATACCCCATTTCAACCAAGGAAAATCTGGGCGTGGCGGTAATATGCCCATCCTCTAAGATACATGGCTAGTAAAAATAGGGACATAAGTGTCTTCCAGACCAGGCATAAATATGAGTCCCTATTAAAAAATAACAAAAGTTAGAAGGCCAAATGGTAGAGTGCTCCGAATTTAGCTAATATACTGCCAAAGTTATAAATAAAACGAAGAAACCAACAAACAGGAAGACAACAATGACTAGTAAAAAAAAAAAAGCCAAGAACTGTCAGTAGCACCAGGAATGAATTGAAATCCTCCTGGAAGGCATCTGAGGAAGGACTGCCCTGGGCAGGTGCCAGCCCTGCCACTTTCCTCCCACAGCCTCCTCTTTGGCCAAGCAGGAGTGGGAGGGAGAGAGAAGGCGAGAGCTGTGCCAAGCACCCATGGTTTTGCTCTTGATTTTATCTTAAAACTCTTGTTTTTGTATATGCGGGTGATCCTCGGACAACTCTTGCTTAATCCATGGGAGGTTTTTAGTTTGCCAGATCATGTACTTCCTCCTTCAGCAGAGTTAAAGAATAAATTCACTTGCTTTGCAGATGCAGGAGTTGTGTCTTAGACAGAAAACCCTTGCTCAGCTGTGGAGGAGATTGGAAAAATCTAAGCACTATTGTAGAAAAAATGATGGCATTATGTTCTTTGTTTTAGGTTGAAGGAAAAAAAAACGAATGTTTTAAACATATGCAGTGCTGAAATCATGGTATTTTAAAATGAATCACTGCATGATTTAATCTTTGCTAATCTAGAACAAAATAAATCCTGAAAGACTCCCCGTGTTGATTCTGCTTAGTTCAGAATTTACTTCCTTTTATGATCTTTAAAGAGGAGGAAGTCTGAATAAAGTACCTCTACGTGTGAGCCTCTGCTTTCCAACTTGTTTTGCTTCCTCTTAATTGCTCTTAGAAGAAAGACACATATGTTATTTGGATGTTTTCCACTGTCTGGAACAGGTTTCACTCGCAGAACTTAGGGGCCCTCTGAGCCCTCACTCGTGTGGGGATAAACTTTCGTGGATCCCCTCCACTCGTGAAGAACTGTGTCTGCCTGAATTTACCTCTGAGAGTGGGTGCTCGACTGCTATCCATGGCTGATAGACTCACTCACTGAGGGAACAGCGCAGTCTGTCGGTGGTCTTGGTTACAGCCCTGTAATGAGGCGATGTAAGTGGAATTTTATGTGAGTGGAGATAAAGATTCATGGAGCGAACCTTGGTGCAACTGCTGGCAGGGGATAAGTGCTCTGTGAGATGGTTGCAGTAGTGCTGAAACAACACGGTTCAAAGAACTCTGTGCTAGCATTAGGGGACATTGGGTCTGAAGACACGAAGGCCTCCACTGGGTGGGGCAGCGCTCACCTGCCACCACTGTAGCATCTGTGGGCAGATTTTGTCAGGTCCTTTCTGAGATCCCACTTCCGGAGTGAGGGTGAGAGGAGTGAGGGTAAGAGCAGGTGGAAGACTTGAGATAGACTGGTGCTTTACAATCTCCGCTGGCCAGTGTGGAGACTGACCACGATGTGCATGCAAGGGAAGCCCAAGAAACACGGCATAAGCCAAGGTCGTGTGCTCGGTCATTTAGTCAAGGGCAGGGAGGTGGCAGTACTTGAGGTGGTATTTCTTTCTGTTCTCCCAGGCTGCCCTCTGGGGAGTGGCAGTGGAGTGAGTGAACATCTGTGTGGAAGTCCCTGTCCAAGTTCTGCGTGCTGGCTCAGGAGGCCAGCCTTGGCCCGTTGCAGGTGTCCTGGTCAACCAGCCTCCATGACTCACGACTCCTCTTAAGACCTTGGAGTGAGCAATGGCCGTATTTCCCTTCTTAGAGGAAGGGGAACAGATTCTTTCCATTGTTTCTCATACCTTCAGCTTCTGAATCCTTCCACCCAAATACAGCAGCACTGTGCTGCTTCTAGACACTGCCCAGCTGAATCTGTCACCTCTCAGAACAAGGCTGGGGCTTGGTGAGGGGCGGGGAGGTTACCAGCGCAGGAGGGGATGCCTGGTTTGTGCCTTGGTCTGTGGTACAACAACAGTCTCCTCTGCATAGACATCGCAGGCCAGGATGAGGCAGACAGGCAGAGATCTCCTGACCTCCTTTCTACCCCCATCCCATCACAGCTCATCCGTCCAACCTTGACGAATGACACCAGATCCTCTACTTCTGTAAGTTCCTGTTTTGTTCCATTGTGATTAGAGATATATTTTTATGGAAATGTAAGTATAGCTCTTTTAATGGGAAACTCCTCAGCATTCTGCTATGGGTGATATTTAGGAGCAGACAGCTTCTAGGACCCCTTCCTAGGAATTGAGACAGCAATCACAAGAGGGGCTCTGCTTCCCCTGGGGTTTGGGGAGGTGAGGGAGATTGCATCTCTGAGATGAAATCACTGGAAGAAGTCTCTTGGTCTGAAATGAACACCGGCAATTAAAGAAGAAAAGTGCGGAACCAAGACACATTGCAATCACTCGTGGGATGCCCTGTCCTCAGGTGTCTGCCCTGAGGCAGACTTAGAGCAACTCCTACAGCAGAGTGACGCTGAGTTAATCTGTTATCCCCCGTCCTTGCACTGTGGCTGTTCAGGGGATAAGGAATCCACATGACTCCTTTTAGGGGGACTTCTCTGAGACGGGGAGTCATTCCACAGGGCAGGGCTGGTGCTGGTGGCTTCTGGAGAGAGTTTGTCAGAGTGCAGCTTGAATTAGCTCCCACCAACAACTTGGGAGTTTCGTGTTTCGGTTGAAGGTGGTTTCTGAGGTGAGCTGTGTTTGTGGTTACGTGGCTGGCATCTCTTCATTCACGCTAGCACAGCTGGGGCAGAGGTTCTGCAATGATCACCCCACCAAAGCAGAGGGACCATGTTTCCTGGGTTCACCTTACAAGGAGTGCTTTGCCAAAGGGGGTGGGAGGTGAGGGCTTGGGGTATTTTTGAAGCTTCTTGACTGATTCTTTTACATTCTCAAGTGACAATTTCAGCTACTCACTAAGACAGCCAGATAACTATTTAAGGGAACACCTTATTTTTGGAAATTATATATATATAAATTTTTTTTGCTAAAAGGGTAAGAGACTTCAACGACTTTTTTCCCCTAGAGAACTCATCTCATATCAGTTTGATGATGGCTTGACAAGGGAACATTTTGATGAGGCTTGCAGATGACATTTTGGGGCAGGATGGGATCTCGGGATCATCCATTTCAGCAGCCATGTTACTCAGTTGAACAACAGATGCGATACAGACAGGTGCGTTGGTTCCTCTTAGATCACAGTGGACGTGAAGGATGATCAGGACCAGATGATGTTGGATGTCTCGTTGCTAGACGCTTGCTACTTTGCTTTCCAGGCGCCAGGCTGCATTTGTCTTTCCTGCTGTAGGATTCTTCTCTGGGTGGCCATCGAATGTTTTGTTCTGGAGGATGCATGGGGAAGGCAGCGTCCTGGGCTGTGAGGGCCTGCCAGCAACATGGGCTCTGTTCCAGTGCCCTCTAGAAACTGGAAGTCCTTGAGTGCTTCAGCCTCATGGGTCATGTCACTCCAGGACCCAAAACTCAGAGCGGGCTACTTTCTGGCATCCCTCAACTCTGCTACAGTGAAAGACTCTTCCATGCCTTTCCTCCTGCAGCTTGCCTGCGCCTTAGGAGACCAGCTGACAAATCTCAGGCCTTGCTGCTTCGTGTCCATACCACTCCTCCAGGCCAGCGGTGGGCCTGTGTGTCACCAGACCCAGACTAGCAGGATCTGAAGGAGCTTGTGGACTTCCGGAGTCGTCAGGAATGCACTTCAGATGTGCTGTGAAGGCACCGTGACATGGGAAACACGGTTTTTAGATGCAAACTCTTCACAGGAAATGGCCTACAGCATTCACCACGTCTTTTCAAAGGACTCTGGACAGGAGAACTCTGAAGAACAACCCTCCTCAGGCTGCGCCAGGTGGGGAGAGGTTGAGGAGTCCTCACAGGGCTTTTCCTGGAGTGCTGGTCTCTGCCTGGCTTTGTGTTAAGTTGATTGGTTCTTTGTGACTCTAGTGAAAGAGCTGAATGCTGTTTCTGATCAGGAAGCCCTGAGTCTCAATGTGGGTTTCCTTTCTCATTTCCTAATCCACACATGAAATGTGTCTTCTCTGTCCTGAAGGTGCATTTCTAGTCTCCGCCTCTGGGAGAGCATAGATCTGAACAGCGCTGGAAATGCCTGGGAAAGGCTGCAGATGTCCATGTGCTGAGACAGCTGAGAAACTCACCCTCTGTCCAGTCCTGACATGTCTCACCAGGAAGTGCAGGAATGCCACTCGTGGGATGCCTTTTGTGGCCATGGCTATAAGGGAGCGTCACAGCTGTTCTAGGCCTGGACTTGCAAACTGTCTTGGCCTGGAGACCTCGCGGAGCATAATAGGAGAACACGATTGTTGACTGGTTGTACTGGTGCAGTGTTAGGTAACTTCGAGGCTCCAGATTTAGAGTTCACTTTAGATACTCCTGGCCTGCATTCAAATAGATGAATCAGACACATATAGCTTTTAGTTTTGGCATCACTTTCCTTACCATCTAAAGATCCCTTCAAAAGCTTTTTAACATGCTTTCTTCAGAACTTAAACATAAATTGGTGTCTTTAAAAAGACCTATGCAAATATCTTAGGGGCTCTCAGAGATCACATAAAATACAAGGTATATCTGTTTATAGATGACTTACCTTTAGTTATTCAGTCAATCAATCAGTATTTATTCAGAATTTACTATGTATTGAGAACATATATAAGGCAATGTTTTGAGGGTAAAGATATAAATCATTGTACAAATAAGATAATTTCAGATAGTTTCAGATAGTTAGGTATGAACCAGTTAGTTTGCAGTGACAAATCACACTGATTGGAACTCTGGCCAACTTAAGGAGCTCCTTTCAAAGAGCTGTTGGAGAAACAGTGAGATGAGGATCCCTGCACTCTTGCCTCAGCACTCTGGGAGCTGGAGACAGGCTGCCACCCGCCTCTCAAATCCAGACAATTTCCATCAGCTACCAGCCTTCGTATGAGTCTGCCTCCCTTCTAGAGTTTCGACTCTAGATGCCTGGGGATGTGGGGAGATGTCAAATGAAGCACTGGGCAGTGATTGGAGGGGGTTGAGGGGTTCAGTGAAGGCCTCTCTGAATAGATAGCATTTGAGAGGGGATCCCAATGATGAGACAAGACAAGATGAGCTCACAGGAGAATATTCCAACCCCAGTGTCCAGTGGAAAGGCACTTACCAGAGCAAGAGAGAACAAGAGTGAAGGGGAAGCTGATAGGAGAGCAAGCGAGGAGGGAGTGGGTTTGAGGCGTGGATTTAGAAGCCTGGTGGTTGCGAGGTCCTCAGTAGAGACCAGATTCCAGCAAGAGGCATCATTTTTACTCTATTTATACCTGGAAACAACGGGAAGTTTAGATGTTCATAGTACAGCACTACCAGAGGATGATACTATGATCCAATTATGTCTTAACTAGGTGATCACTGCTGCATGTGGAGAATCACCACTGTCTGCAGGTGAGCAGGAAAAAGCCATGGAGTTGAGCTGGCTGTGGGGATGGAGGGTCTTGAAGGGGTCTGAGGAGGATGAAGCCTGAGTACAGAAAGAGAGGTGACAATGCAGCCAGCAGTCAGCCGTCTTGGGATGCATCTTTTTCTGAGGTATGCAAAGCACTACTTTTAAAATAAGAGAATTTTCTTTGCCTCATTTCAAATTATAGAAACAAGTATATCTTAGATTACAGATTTATCTTTTCCTTTCATGAATTTTATTATATTTATTTATATTTCATTTGATTCCACAAAAAGATTTGGGGCAGCTTAGAATAAATTGGCATTATTTCAGCCAAGCTATTAGAATAGGAGATTAAGATGAATGAAAAGTAGACAAGTAGTCATAGCTAATATGCCAGGCCTGGGCACCGTGGCTGAATAGTCATTCAACTCAGTACCAGCCAACATCCAAAGCAATGGGTTAGGTTAGGTCATGGTGTTCTGAAGTAGGTATCCCAGTGTAAGAGAGTGAAAGTATTTCCTGTGCTGAATGCTAACCAATGACCTTGACTACCAAAGCAATGTGTACATTTATGCATTCCCCATAAGTCCGTTATTGTGCTGTCCAGGCAGAAAGTCTCAGACATACAGTACCACCCTCGTCTCTTGGTGCCGAGGGTGAAGCTGGGCGTGGGCAATGCTCTGTGCACAGTGCTGTGGAGAAGGATTTGATTCAGCCCCATCTTCCCTGGTGTGTGCATGCTGGCTTTCCGTGTGGCACCCCACCCCCACGTCCTCGTGCTGTGCTGGCACCATGCTCCCTGCCATGGCAGGGTCCTCCTCCTGAGCGCGCCCCTACCCACTTGACTGGAGCATGCTCGCTCCCTCGAGGGGCCTGAGCTGCCCCCATGCCACACTGCCACCAGGTCGTGCTACCACCACACTGACCTTTGTCTCTCTTGTCCCCTGCCATCCTGACCCACGCTGCAGGCCACTGTGTAGTACCTACGCTGTGCTGGTCGAAGGCTGTGCCCATGGCCTCCACCCTGCTCTATCGCTGTTCTACACAGCTGCTGCATGGTCCCAGAGTCTGCCATGCAGGGTTGCCATGCCAGGTTGCTGGCGGCAGGCTGTGCTGAGCTGGGCTGGGCTTATTTTCGGGTGTGGATGGTCTAGAAGGTCCACAGAGACAGAGTTCCGCTTTATCTGCTTGATTTCTCCACTTCTTATTGGAGTTTTTGGCATGCAGAAGATATCCACCACATCTTGTATAGCTACCTATAAAACTAGCCATCAAAACAAACAGCACATTGATATATTAAGTGATAGTTTTTGGCAATTAGTAATATGGAGATATTTTATTTTATGACTTTTATACCATGAAATGAAGTTAGACTATTTTTCTTCAAAGGTTACAATGCTCATTCTTATCTTTTGGGTTGTTTTATGTCCCATATTGAGAAAATAGTTTATTTGAATTCACCTTCCAAACAAGTTTTAAATGTGGGAGGGTAAAGCAATTGGCTTCCTTGGTCCTGGATAAGCTTGGTCCTGATGTGGTCAAGGGTGAAACAATCAGGAGATAAGAAAGGAAGGGAGCAAGGGTGGTGGATTTGCCAGCCCATGAGTCACCATCCTGATAGGCGCTCATTTAGAATGCCTTTCCAGTGCTCTCACATGCCACACAGAGCAAGCTGTATCATGCCATCCACCTGGGATGCCCATTGAAGGGGTGAAATGTATCAACATGCACACCCACAATTGTTAGCTAGCAGGAACAGCCTTCGCTCAGGAACCATGCAGAGGGACTTCTACACGAGATGAAAAGTCGTAGCCTGTACTGGTCTTTATTTTTAGTTTTGGAGAATATTTATGTGGAGTCTATATAATAGAAATTCAGTGCAGAGGATTTCTAGATGTCTGGGAAGAAGGAGGTAGATGCACCTGTTTTAGTATTAATGGAATGGAATTTACAGGCTGATCATGCTATGGCTCTGATCATTATAATTGAGAAGATGTTTAACTTTCTGCCTGTCTCCCTGGGTTCCTAATAAACAAGTGGAATATTGTCTTTAAGTGAAAAGAGTATCAGGAGAAGTCTACATCGAAAATATAGGGATACTGCTTTGCAAATACCTTTTAATTAACCTTGACATAAATTAGCTTCAGAATATTATCTGCATAGAGAATTTTTCTTGGCAGTCAGAAATGTTTATTTCTTTGTGGAGGAAAAAAATCTTGAGGAGATCTTACTCTGAGAGATTTTGCTTCAATTTTTAAGAAGATTGAAGAACTGAGAAAAATCCATAGGTAAGAACACACAGATAATCCTGGGAAGATAGAAGAAAAAGGATAGATAATAAAATCCTGTAAAAATTACTTTGAAAGCAGTTAGCATATTTTTGAAAAGCAATATGACATATTCTAGTTTATTTCATGTTATTTTTTGTGGTTTATTTAATTAGTTTAGAATAGTTATTCAACAAATCAGTTTCTGATTGCAGTGCCTCTTCATCACTGTCACCTCATCCATCATGCACCCCATCTCTCCTTTCTCACCATTCTTAATTTCTAGGACATGTGTTAAATTTTATGACTGCATTCTCCCTTACTTCCTCTCTTCATTATTTTAACATTTTAGGTATATTCGCAGCTATCACAGTGAAATTGAGATAGGGTACATGATTCCCTATTACTCCTGAGATTTTCAGAGTAAGTTTTCTATATTATACAAGAATCCAAGTCAGGAAATTAGCATTGATTCACTCGACCATGACTTTTTAGTCTGTTGCTACTTTGACGAATGCACGAGGGAAACAATTTAAACGAGAAGAGATGTATTTGGGTGTGGGGCTTTGTAAGACGTGCAGCTTCAGCCTTGAGGAAGTTCCGCCAGGAGCTCCAGGAGCGCTGGGCCCTGCAGGTGCACAGAGGGCCCTGCAGGCAGCTTTCCTAGCCGGTCTTCCTCATGCTGTAACCGAACACAGCTGGTTCCCTGCTTGGTGAGAGAGATGAAAGGGTGTGGGGGGGAAGGTCTTTTGTTGGAGGAAAGTGGGGTATATTCATGTAGGAAAGAGGGCTCCTCAAGTGTAGGACAGGTGTCTTTCCCAGCATGCTCAGTGTGATGTGACACTTCTTCATACAATGTGGTTCAGAACCACGGAGAGTGGGAATGGTGGAGTACCGAGTCAGTACTGGACAAAGGCTACTCCAGGTCACCCATGAAGAAGGGCAGGTCAGAACAGCTCAGGGGTTTTGGCTGGATCCTTGTAAGTTTCTCTCCAGAGCCTTATCGTAGCCATAACTCTGAAGGCAAACGCCAAGTTATTTAAAAGTCTAATCCACATTCCCACAACCATTGTGGAATGTCCATGGAAGAATCTGCCCAGCAGCTGACAACATGGCTTCCTTCGGTCTGTGTCAGAGAAAAGAGCAAAGAGCCTTGTTCGGGCGACAGGCTGAGGATCCCCAGAAGTAGCAGGAGACTCTGGGGAGGAATCACGGGGACAGAGTCCACAAGTCTGACAATTCTGGGCTGATGAAATTCAGGTTTTGTATCAGATGAATCCTGAAGAATTAGGAAAAACACCAACTTTTACCAAAGCCAAATCCTCAGCCCAAATAAACATATGAAAGGTCTCAGATGTACATAGCTGGCTGTTGGCTGATGGGACAAAACCATATTTCATCCAGTACTGGAACAGGATGGGAAAGAGGTGAGCTGTATTATTTCCACAGAGGTAATTTGGACAATGAAAAGGGATGAGGTGGGGAGGGGAGGCTCCAGAGAGTCCCAGAGGCAAACACTCAGTGAATGAGATGAAGCCTGCATGTTAAGGTTTCTCTCAACACGCAGACAAGGCAGACTCCTCCTTCCCAATAACCACATTTCACAACAATGACCCTGCAGTCCTAGGAGAGGCAATTCTAGGTTGTGAGAGGTACATATTCACAATCTGAAGTCCTCTTGAAGGTGCTCTGAGGTGTCAGGCACCCATCTGTCCTCGCATGTCAGCCAGAACGGTGCTGCTCCTGGTCCCCTTTCTCAGGCCTGCATGCTAAGGGGCCCGGGGTCACTCTGGAGACAGCGCCATGCTGCTGGAAGCCTTGAGAGAGTGTGGTCATCTCTTAGTGCTGAGAATTTTTACCAGTCTCAAACCATGAACAGGAATGGGAAAACAATTTTTACGAGAACGATCCATATCTAAAGAATCAACATACTATCTTGAGTATATACAACGACTGTTGCAATAATACTAAAAGGTAGAAAGCAATCCAATCCTGTGACCTACCAGCAGTAACATGTGCAAAGGAGTGTGGCTGCTGGGTGAGTGTGAGGTATGAAGTCCTTCTGTGTGTGGAGAGGTGTCTCTGTGCACTCTGATCGAGAGAATCAGGTTGTCAGGGGAATAGATTGGGTTGATGTAGACTGTACATTCTGAAGAACTGAAGATGTGGGAGGAAAAATGTAACTATCTAGACGTGAGAGTGAATTCTCAGGGTGCCTAACTGCGAGAAGACAGAACAGCCAGCATGCATTTGCCACTCCTGTTGCCTGCTTTGTTGATTGCACTCCTGTCTGCTATGCTGGCAGTGTGGTTGTCCACTCACAATTTCATGTAAATGATAAGAAATATGGATCCCGATCCAAGTGACGTGTCCTCCTGATAGTGGATTAATAGCATCATTTTATTAAGAGAAATTTTACACAGATACATTGCATATACTGTGTGAGCTATAAATAATTGATGAGCCATATTAATATAGACTTAGCCTCCTCATAAATTTGACGTTAATACGGTTTTCTGCTTCTCTGACTGACAGCTAGAACAAAAAAAACCCCTATGCAGTTAGGAGAATGAGAAAAGAATTTATAAATATGAATAAGGTTAATTATGTGTGAGTTTCTGATTTTTAAAAATTTTATATTAAGTTGTGGGGCACTTAAATATCAGTAGTTAACCACTAAAGTACAGAACAAGCCACTGCAATTTTAATTTTTACTAAAAGTATTATTCGTATGTAGTGAAATGCCCGGAAGGTAAGAATAAGTTTGGGGACTTTTGGTATGGTCCCATTGACATATAAGACATATACAACATTCTCACCATTCCAGAAAGTTCCCTCCTGTTCCTTTATAGCAAGTAGATACCCCATCCTGAGGTAATTGCTGTTGAGATTTTGGTTTATTTGGCAGTACCAGTTTGAACTCATGGCCCTGTACTTGCAGGTTTGTGCTCTATCATTGAGCCATACCTCTAGCCTCACTTCTTGTTGTTTTAAGGGCCCAGTCTCATTTCCTGGCTGGGTCCACACCTGGCGTTCCTGGGGTTGCAGATACAGCCATGTCCAGGTTCTCTCATGGACTTTTCCACCTGGAACTGTGAACCTTTCCATCTTCAGCCTCACAAAGCCTCTTTGTGAGGCTGTCTAGATCCTGGACTTCCTGTGACTGGATTCCCACAGTCCGTGTATGGTTTGGCTCAGAATGATGGCTGTGAGCTTTCTTTGAGTGGTGTCATGCATTAGTAATGGATTGTGTCTTCTTTTCCTCCGGTCACTGCATGGCATTCCACTGTACACAGACACACAGTTTAATTGTTCTCTGGTTGATGGATGCATGTATGGATTGTTTGTGGTTTGGGCTATGGTGAAGTATGTCTCTTAGGAATATTCTCATACAAATCTCTGTGGCTATGTGTTTTCCCATTTTCTGAGTAAGTATCTAGAAATAGATTTTTTTGGAGTTCATAAGTTCAATACTCTAGTAAGTAGTACATAAATAGTACTACAGTCCAAAAAACTGACCACGCTGTAGATTCATTTGTATTAAATCTCAAATAATTCAGGATACTGTTATATATATATATATATACAAATATATACATATATATATATATACAAATATATACAAACTCTAGTCCCTGCCCCCACTAAAAATATATATACATATATGTGTATATATATGTGTATATATGCATATATGACTAGATTTTGAATGCAGTGCCTTGCACTTGCTAGGCAGATAGGGGAATGATTTAAGTGGTAAAGTATCTATCTCTTTTTGCTCTATATTTTCGCTAGTGTTTCTCATGTATGCACGGCCAGCCTGGACTTCCATCCTCCTGTTTGTACTTCACATGTGGATGGCTACCACCACACCTAGATTTTTTATTGGTTGAAATTGGGTCTCAATTCAAGGCCTGTGCTGGTCTTGGCCTCTGTCCTCTTCCTCTCTGACTCCTGAGTGGATTGTAGTAGGCTCGTACATCTCAGCTGTTGTACTGTGACAGTAATGGGTTGTTCCTTGTGCACAGCTGAGCATCTTTGCATATATTAAAAAATTGTTGAGCTGTTGTATTCTGAACATACGGAAAACTCCAAGACTGATGGATACCAGACTTACAGATAGAGAATTTTTCTCCCATTCGTATTTTTGTCCTGTTATTTTTCTTAATTGTGACTTTGGAGCGCAGAATTTGAGAACCTTAGTCCAGTCACTTAATCATTTTTCTTAGTTCATGGTGAGTGGTTTGTTCTGAGGAAACTTCAAGGTTATAAAGATATTCTTGTCTGCTTCAAAGGCTTTGTATTTTTAGCCTTTACATTGTACACACATTTAAAAATAAATCCATGTGATACGCTGCGAAATCCCATGAAAGGACTTACATAAATGCCAAAACCTAAGCACCACTTGTCCTCTGCTCAGAAGGACCTGAGGAGAGAGAAGTGCTGGTCAGTCCCTCAGCCTCGAGTCCTAGCCCTGGCTCTCTCGTGCGAGAGAGAAGACAGAAGGAAAAATTTGAGAACTGCTAGGAAGTCTCTATACATCTCAGGATGCCTTTGACAGTGTTAAGCCGAAGGGGTGTTGGTAGTCTGCTGTCAGCGTGGTGAGCGGCTCTTGTCTGGTGGCTGTAGAAGTGGTAGGTTATCATGAGCTGTTCCCTGGACTGGAAGGAAGGAAGTGACTAAGTTTGTGAAGCCCACCCCTTCCTCTTTCTTTAAGCAAAAGCAGCGTCGCTCATCCGAGACTCTGATAAAACAAGGTTATTGTTTGAAATGGGAAGCCCTTCTTTTGTACTGTTAGCAAGGGAAGAACTCTTAGGCAAGAATTTTCACAGATAAGAATACCCCTAGCCCTTTTTGCTTTGGTTATTTTTCCCCACGGCCTCACGTTTGTGCCCAGACTAGCTTGGACCTGGCGCCTCTTACCAACGCTTCCTGTGCCAGCAGAATAGGCTCTGGTCACCACTCCCGGCGCCTCTTACCAATGCTCCCTGTGCCAGCAGAATAGGCTCTGGTCACCACTCCTGGAGCCTCTTACCAATGCTTCCTGTGCCAGCAGAATAGGCTCTGGTCACCACTCCCAGTTTAGGGAATCTTGTGGATTATTTGACTGGGTTGGTCTCAAACTGCAATCCTCCAGCTCTCTGCCTTCCTGAGTACTTGGATTTTAAACACAAGCGACACGAGTGCGAGGTCTTAAGGTATTGGTCTCATTCTAGTGTATGTTTAAGTGTTTATGATTTCATGTTCTCTATGTACAAACCTTTAATGTAGATAAATATAAAAACAAATTTGTACCCAATTATGAATTTGTTGTTGTTGAGAAGAGAGTTGCCTTACCTATATGGTATGTGTGCCGAGAATTATTCTTTTGAGACGTTACAAAGAAGCAGTGAGTGGAAATACTTTAGTGAGTTGTTTGCTTGGATATACGTATTCAAATCAAAGATTCATCTTGGAAGAACTATTATTCATTTTCCCCAGGTGTGTGAGAGTGTAGCAGCAGCCAAGCCCTCCTGCAGGTGCAAGTCCATCACACAGCCTTCCTCTACACTGGGTAGTGCAGACTACAGTGCAGTGACCTGGACATGGGTGAGGAGAGATCCTGGGACACACACCTCTGGCCCGGGTTGGCAGCGCTGTCCCTGCCCACACTTCAGCGTCTCCAAGGAGTGTTCTGAGTGTCCTGTGAGGCTGGGAGATTATTCCAAAAGAGGGAGGATGGGAGAGGTGCTCGGTGGGCATCAGACACAGAGACACGTGGGTCCCCACGCAGACCCCTGTGTACACACACAGCACTAGACAAAGACCCCACACAGTCGCATTCCTCCTACTGGATGCTGCGAGGGACCCAGGCAGCCAGGGCTGGGCACTTTCCCTGGGCTGGACATGGCAGAGCCCCGTTCTGGGAACCCCGTGCTCCGTGGGTTTCTGGTAGCATGGGCATTGGCTTCCCTGCTGCCCAGGACGGACTCCACCCGTCTTAGCTGTTCAGTTAATGAAGGAGACAGCCGTGGCTGGGCTGGACCTACTCAGTGGCCCTTTCTGAAGGGTTCAGGGTCGAGCATGTGGCTTCAGCCTGCTCTGGTCTGATATTCCACCCATCTAGCCAGTGCCCTTAACTGAACTGGCGCTTGCCAAATGCTTGTAGAGCAGGGACGCTTAACTGTCCTGCTGGTTTTCTTCATAGCCGAATTCAGATTCAAACACCCTGGCTGTGTTTTGGGGAGGACATGTCTTTAAATCTTGCTCCAAAGGCATCTGTATCATGCTGAATGTGTCACTAGATGATCATGAGATAAACTGGTTCCTGGTGGTTATAATTTCCAAAAAAGTCCACAATGCTACAGGCAAGTATCACCAGTAGAAAATGTTGAGGCTTACCAACACATACAGACACACAATCAGCTTTAAAACTTACAGCCAAACCCAGCAGGATACATCATGTTGAGCTGCAAGAGAAAGGCAATGATTTCTTTTTCTAGAATTTGGACACCGGTATGTTTACATACTCCCAAACCCTGGGGAAAAGATGGAAGAGTTTGTGTAAGTCAGGTGTGGTAAAGCAGTGCCTTCTATGCTTGATTATACTTGATACTTGAGAACAAAATTATTTTATAGACAAATAGAATGAATACATAAGTTGAAAAGTCTGGGAACTGTGTGGGGAATTTGAGGTCAGGAACAGAGCTGGGTCTCAAGCTTCAGTGAGAAGATAATTGATAACTTGGACAGCGTCTTGAAGCCATATGAATCTTCTGCTGGATTTCTAAACCTAGTTGTGAAAATACCCCATAACTGAAACTTAGCTGGTATACCCGCTGTGCTGACCTTTCTAGAATTCCTAATGTGCAAATCTAGTAGAGATCTACACTTGGGATGGGAGGAGGGAAAGGCATTTATTTGGCTCTTGTCCTGAGAGTTTCTATATGTTCTGGCTGAGTATGCCAGAATGTGGGGCCCTTGCGGGGTTGTGCACTCGGGGAGTGCTGGGGACACAGTGTCTCTGCTGTGCTTTGCTTGTCCTCCTCAGGGAGGAGCTTTGGCCTGCAGCCTACCTACCATAGTGCTTGTTGAGGGTTCAAAAAGTGCCAAACCTTGGCTTCATTCCTGTCCTGCACCCCATTATAAGCAGCCATTTGTCACTGCACTGCGGACTAGCTAGGTCACACTGCCCTTTCGGTGTCTGGTAGATGCTGACTGCTCCCTCCGCCCCCAAACTCCAGAACAAAACACTTTGTCTTTCCCACCAAAACTTCCTTCCCTAGCTTGCCTGATCATCATGAATTCAGAAGAGCTGTTTCTGTGTCTCAGTCCCCATCCAGCCTGCCAGGAAAGTGTACGGACTTTACTTTCAAAACATATCCAGTGCCAAATTATTTATTGTCCTCACTGCTGTTACCCAGAAAACCCAGATAATCCTTTTAGCCTGATTTTCTATGGGTTGACTTAAAAATGACTAATTTTGGAGGCCACATATGGTTAGCCTCTCCGAATGTCGTGGGTAAGGCTCTGTTGGGTGGCTTAGGAAGATAATGGTTGTCTAGGTTGCTTTTCAGGGTCTTGAAGGCTGCATTTGCTGAAAACATTGGCTGCTGGCTTGGGGAGGATGAAAATTCCTGCCATCTTGGTCTCCGTGTGGTATCTGTCTCTTTTCTTAGCACCTCAGTCTTCATGCTGTGCCTGTCTCCTGTGCTAATCTAACCTTCAGGTCAATTTTCACACAGCTCAACATGAGGACATGTTGGTTATTGAGAATGCTTATTCTAGGACTATAATAGGAGGTGAAATTGACTCAGACTTTGTCTCTTTCTCCCTCTGCATTTTCAGGAGTCCAGGCATCTTCCAGTCACCATAAGCAGAAATACCTGACCATGAAAATAGGGGAAAAGAGGCTTCCGCATTCCTGGAAAATCTCTACTTATTCTTAGGTAGAATATGAATATTCTTCCCATATCCTGGCCTATATCTTACCCTCATTATTCTTATTTTGTGTTTGTAACCCTTTGAGCTCCTTGCAGTGAGAAATTGATTTGTGAGCAATGCTCTTGTTCCTCAATTTTACCATCATGAATTCTTCATCCCAACAGTCATGGGAAGTTACAATCACATGGGAGGATGGCCAGAAAGTTAATTGCCCAAGGAATCTTTCTCTGAACTCTTATGGCACAGAGACTCCTGGGAAAGGTGTGAGAATGAACTGGAGAAAAGGTGGGATCTGGGCCTTGGAGAATGGATTCTCAGGAAAAAATTGGAAGGGACATTTAGATAGCCAGGAAGCCACCTTTGCCTCAGTAGAGATGATATGTCCTTGCTTAGGATGAAGTCAGAAACAATGCTGAGGAGATTAATTATAATGTTAATGCATCCTGGCACAAATAGAGATAGATGCTTTTAATAAGTAGGACATAGGTGGATTTACCAGTTGGTAAGGTAGAGGAATGTGAATTTGTAGCCATCTTATCTCCTGAATCAATAGAAAGTTAGCTGGTACAATCAGGGATGCAGACCAGCGGGGCAGGTGGCCTGCTCTTTGCATGGCAGCTGTCCTCTGTGCAGGACCTCTGTGACGGGAGATGCTCATGTGACTGGGTAAAACAGGCTCCATGCACAAACCTCAGTGCACCGAGCTCTAGCAGTGGCCATATATAGAAGGGCTCTTTAGAAAAATGAGTTTAGAAATCATCACACCACCAGCCCATTTTCTAAAGGCAACTGCAGCTACTTTGTGCTCTTTTCCTCATGAACAGCGTCAGCAGCTGTTGCAGCCCTAGTTGATGGGCAGTGTGGCTGCTTGAGTGAGACAGTGCTGTCTCTGGGTTGGTCTGGTGGACGCAGTTCCCCTGTTGTTTCTGGAGCCCTGCCTGTGGGTGGTATTCCTCAGATGGTCAGATGCACAGTCCATGCAGGGCGGTGTAGATGGCTGCCCTGCGTCTGCTTTGGTTTGATGGGGGAAATTCCTCCCTTCCCTTCCCTCTGCATTCTCGTGCACCTGGGTGCCCTTCCCTGTGACATGGTCTCTTTGGTGAATTGGACGCTGTCCTAAGAAGCACCAAGTTGCTTTCTGCTTGGATTCTCAGGAGGCAGCTGGTGAGGGAGAGCTGGAGTGTGCAGGAGAGTGAGGAGATGGGAAAGGCCTCTCTACTGACTTCCCAGCTCTGTTCTGTCTGTGAAGAAGAGGCCTGAGCTGAGGTCTTTGTCATCATGAGGGGCAGACATAGGGAGAGGGAGTCGACTCTGGTGGGCCTTTTTGCTGCCCATATCTCCCGACTTCTGATGCTGACTTTGCCCTCTTTTGAGTGCATGCCTGGTAGCTGGAGGACTGCGGCAGGCTTCTCTGGGACGCTTGTAGCCAAGTGGATGTTTTCTTCCCTTTCAGAGCCAGCTGGGTATTATCCAGCAGATCCAGATGATCATAGATTCAGAATCACATTCAGAATCAAGGCGCATGAATTGTACATAAAGAATCTCATTCCTAGGAGTTCACTTGTGGACTGCACAATATGTAATGGCGGGGCTGGCATGTAAAGCTAAATGTTGTACAAAATAACTGCCCTGGTGTTGAAGTATATGACCACAAAGTAGGTTGATAGTAGTTACTTTGTCTCCACCTGGAGAACTAGGAATGCTTTTCTTATAAATCTGCAATAATGTAATTTATGCATGATGACAATTAAAGTAACAAGAGTACCTTAAGGACTAAATATTTTATGTAATGAATTAGGTGTACAAGGTTCACTCCAGAATGTTAATTAGAATCATGAGGTTTAAATTCCAGTGTATTATGAAGTCAGTTTATCTCAGTAATCAAGCAGATAAAGACTAATGATGCAGGGTTTGTATTTTGATTTACTGTCATCTCTTCCTGCCTAAAATGTGAGATCACTCTTAATTGTTAAGTAATCATTTTTTCTCTCTGTTCTTCCGGAGGGAAACACACTGTGTTCTGCTTTGCAGATGATGTTCACAGTGACACGAGGGTTACCATGAGTATGTGATCAGGCCAAAGGGACAGTGGCCAGACAAGCACCGAGTGTAAGATTCCCCAGTGGTCAGAAACATGCCCCAGTCAGAGATACCAATGATTGAATCCCTAGCACCTGTGAAGAAATCACTTGATTACAAGGCAGTGGGATCTTGCATTGAAATCAGGCTGGAGATTTTAAGATGATTTATTCTCATGGGCCCAAGACAACCATGAGTTCTAATGTAGACGTGAAACGAGGAAAAGGGAGGCAGAAGTGGAGCTCAGGCTGAGGCTATGTGAGAGAGTGAAGATAGGTGATGCAGCCTTGAGCCAAGGGATTTGAACAGGCCTGGAATCGGGGGAAGATAAGGATGTAGACTCTCGCAGAGCCTTCAGGAAGGCTGCACATCTGCCCCCGAGTCATAGCCCACTGAGATCTGTGTCGGGCCAGAATATACAGAGCAGTAGATTAGTAAATCTGTACTGGGGAAACCACTAGATGTATTTTCTACTTCTAAAGTAAACCACACACCAGCAAGTAGAGGTGGTTCAATGCACTATCTTTAGTTCGTGATATTTGAATATTTTCTGGATGAATGAATGAGTGGACAGTACTCTTTGTCCTTCAGCCATATCCCTACTAGAATCTGACTGACACATATTCTGCATATCTACAGGATTCAATCTGTGAGCCCTGGAATGCTGCATAGTCCAGAATTCCTGTTGGCCAAGTCTTCCCTGCGGGGAGAGACACTTCCACTACCATGGAACTTATCCTGGGTGAGCTTACACCTGTCTAAAATGTTTTATTTTCTCCACGAAAGTCACCACCATCAAAAATATTTACATTCATACCTTTTTTGTTCACGATCTTCTGGAATGCAAATTGGATGGGAGCAAAGACTTTTTCTTATGTTGAATTTCTGGGCATGATCCTAGATCCTTGGATCACGATGACCAAAGTGTGAGCATTTAACAGAGCTGTGGCCTGACCAAAAACATCACCGGAACTTTGCTGACCATGGCTCCATTCGGCGGGAGCAGCAGGGACTCAGAGAGGGAAGGGTTCAGGCCCCTTCCTCCTGCATCATCCAGTAGGTCAGCTGCCTGGAAGTTCCTGATGGAGAGCTGGCCCAGAAGCAGGGAGTCTCCTGCTGAAGGCTCTCTAGACGCAGGCCTCAGGGAGTGTAGAGCTGCTGAATTAATTCTGCCCTTGATTCTCACCCAGGCTCCAGTGTCTAAAACAGCTTCCATCCTGCCCGTGGCACTCAGTGAGTACAAGTCAACAGGGAGTGAATGCAAACAGGATGGCATCTCATCATCTGAACAACTCTGGAGAGGATGTTTTACGTCTGCTGCCTGGGGAATCCCAGGTAGACTTGCTGAGGTTGGGTAATTCCTCCGTGGCAGAGGATGCTTCAAGGAGCATCTAACATGCCTCAGCTTTGGAAAACCATGGCTGCCATGACACATGCAGACTTCCCCTGGACCACGGCTCCCCAAGTGCAGGCTTTCCAACAAGGGGGAAACTGCAGCACGGCAAGCTACTCCACACATTCCAGCAGCCTCTGAGCCTCGACAGACAGTGCAGACAGAAAAGGAGGTAGGAACAGCATCAGTCACACGGGCTGACTTCCTTCAGTGCTCTGAGCAGCTGGCGCGGGGCTAAGTCCTACGGACATCTGCAGACGGGCAAATTTGATTCTCCCTCCCCCCACCCCCCCACTCCAGGAAGATTTACTTTTACAAAACATATTTGAGTCTGCAATCACTAGGGCCGCAGCAGTGAAGAACTTTAGGAGCCAAGAGGAATTTCCAGTTCCCCGAAAATTAGAGCAGTTTATTGTTTTATATACCATCCAGCACAGGTCTCTCAGTTAGATCATCAAACGTGGCATTGACCTAGCTGGGCTGCTTTGAGATCGACAGTTCCTGGAGACCTCTCACAATTCTTCAGTAATCACCTTTCCTTCATTTTCCCCTTGTCGCCGTCTCTCCTTGCCCCGGCATTTGCCAGGCGCTGGCTTCACTTTTGTTGTGAGCTCTGCCTCCCTCCGGCTTCCTCTTCCATTCTCATCATGAAGTTTAATAGTCTCAATA
The DNA here is from genome assembly GCF_031878675.1 of Megascapheus bottae. Classification (NCBI taxonomy): domain Eukaryota; kingdom Metazoa; phylum Chordata; class Mammalia; order Rodentia; family Geomyidae; genus Megascapheus; species Megascapheus bottae. The sequence goes on from NC_143527.1 coordinate 3,353,398, forward strand.
AACTTTTATCTTGCTTTTTATGTGGTTGCTGCTAAATCTCTTGCGCTGTCATTTTAATGACTCACTTTTACACCTTCTCCAATCGCTCTCAGCACTGGGCCGGGGGCCTGGCACCTGGCTCTCTTCTGGAAGATAATGACTCTCAGCACTGCATCCTGTTACAGCATGCTGGGAAGTTGGCATGCAGTAAGACTTTCAGGGCTAAATGTAAGTCCTTCCTGTCACAGTTCATAGGAGTCCCTGCTCTCTGCCGGCTTAAAGGCACACAAACTGCTTTAGAAACACCGCACGGTAGGCAGCAAACCCAGTACTTTGTAATCCTCACCACGAATACATGGAGTGGTGGACAGTAAGGGACCCGGTCCCAGGCCAGGCTCATTCCAACATTGCCTGGGATTTGGGGACCAGCTTCAGTTTCCAGGCTTTGCTAGAAGGACCCATAAACTCACGGATAGCTCTGATGCAGTGAAGGAGGTAAAGGCATGGGGGGCAGCACCTTGGAGAGCTCCGGGTAGAGTTGTACACCACGTGCTCTGGATGACCGTCCATGCATGCCCCGGGATGGCCATCTATGTCCCCCGGGTGACCGACCATGCTTTGGTGTCTGGATTGGACACAGTTTTGGTGGCGGTGTCCTGTGAGGCTGAGCTGACCTTTGTGCCCCCCAGCCTCTTCTCAGCCCCTCCCTCAGGCTCAGGGACCAACAATTCAGCACCCACATGGCATGGCACCCACGTGGCATCCACGTGAACAATGACACATCTGTCAGTAGTCCCAGGGGCCTGGAGGTCACCTCCCACGAGCCAAGACAAAGACCACACATCACTTATGTAGCAAGGACTCTAACCTGGCCCAGAGTTGCTAATCTGGTTGCCTGCTTCCTCCCTCCCTTCCTCTCTTCCTTTTTCTTTCTTTCTTCCTTTTACAGGGGAGGAAAACAAAGTTTAAAGAGATGAAGCTAAATACTGTGGTTGGTAAAGCGGAGTCTTGATCCCAGGGGATGGACCCTTATGGAGTTCTTACTAAGGTATTAATTGAAAGGTATGATTTGCACTGGGGGAACTGGCCAATTCAGACAAGAATACGCAGGCTAGCACACAAACTTGATAGCTATCAGCACAGCAGCATGCTGCGCATCTAAGGACTTCCGTCTCGGATATGGATAGGAAATGTCACCATCGTTCTTCCCAGTTGAAGGTCATGGACCACTCACCTACATCTTTTAACTGTGGTGTGTGCTGTGTTTGCCAATGGGACTCAATTCTCCAGCAATTTCTATTCCTTATTTGCTAGTTCTACAAAGCCTGGTGAGAGTTTCCCTCACCCAGTATGCATGTGTTTGAAAATGCTTGCCATGAAACATTTCTGTCTTTGACATGGCTGCAAATGCCTCTTAGTTGTTTCTTTTCTACACTGCTATCCTGGAACAATTAAAGCAAAGCTTCTGTTTGCTCTTGAACCTCCTGTGGTAGTTCTAAGACGTGTTCTGTGTTCCTCACAGCTGCCTCCTGCCCATGCTTCTCTCCCAGCAGCCTCTGGACACAGCCATTGCAGCCTCAGACATTTCACTGTTCGAGCTTTGCAGACATTGTCTACATAATCTGTAGTGGCCATATTTTTTCAGCCAAAATTTGGGACACATGGCCTAGCAAGGATGACTGTACATATGGGTACACAGGACATAATATTTCTTTCCCAGAAAACCTGAGACATATGGTCTCCATATGTATAGAATATATGGCCTCTTGCATGTCTATTTATTGATGCATTTCTAGTCACATGAATATGTAACAATAGTAATGAGATTTTTATAGCTTCTCTGTCAGGGGCTTTCCATTCGGAAAAGATATTCATCATTTCTGTTTATGGTAGAATTACTTCTCAATTTAGTGGCCAGCTTTACAGTATAAGTTATGTATCTTGGCGTTGATGTTCCTTCGTGAATATATTTTCTTACTTCTATTTAGGGATCTGTGTTCTGTCTAGGCAAAGAAAAAAAAAGGCTGTGTGTATTCATTTGTTCTGAACTGTCTGTGGAGGAGGTGCTTGGTGGCAAATGACTTCAAAGTAGGTGTGTGGGGAGGAAGCCCTAGAAACGAGACGGAACGTTCTGAGGTGCTTTCTCCTATGGACAGGGGTGTTTCAAGAGGCAAAATCAGTGATGAAGGGAGGGGGATGAAATGGACAGAAAATGAATTCTGTAATGCTATTGGGAACGGTGTTTCCTTTCTTCGAGTTTTCTATGCCTCGTTCAGCTCCCAGGTGGCAGTAGAGAAAGCACATGGACAAACCACCGCAGAAGAAAGTGAGGCAGACAGCGATGCTGGCCATGAGTGCTAACTAAATGTGTCTGAGTGAAGGAAGAAATGATAATCATTGCAGTCACCGATGATGTTCTAGACCTGGGGGGGTCCTAAGTGAGAAGATGGTAACACATCTGCAGGAGGCCACCGAGCCAGCAGTGACCTTCACACAGGACAAGCAACTCAAGTTGGAGGAACGAAAGTGAGCGACGAAGGTGCTAGGAAAGCCCACGCGACTCTCTCTCACTAGGCAGTTTGCAACCAAAGTAAGTGTGCTCCATCCATGGTTCTTCAGTTTCGGGTAACAATTATCCAGTGTCCTCTCTCCAATTTAGTCTTCTTGTTCCCACTGGGATCCAGTCATCTCCTCCTCCAGGCCTGCGATGCTGGGAAAGCAGTCCAACGTTGCTTAAAACGCTTCAGACTTCCCTTTCCTCTGAGGACAGGTAGGGGAACCAACCCTACATGTGACCCCAGATTGCCGGCCTGAGGCGCTGTAGCCTTTGTCCTTACGTCCCAGTATTGTTCAGAATCCCTGGTTCTGTCACCCGGGCTAGTTACGATTCCTCATTAGAATGTCGTTTCCCTTCTCATGACGGCTAACTTCTCAACGGACGTATCTTTGTTCACACACTGCCTATCAGAGCCCTTCGCTGGGGAAGTCACCCTGCTGCAGACTTTCACGGGTGTTTGGAGTGTTTTCCTCATGACATTTAACCTAAGTAAGCATTTTTCATTCACTAGAGCCAGGTTTACAGAATGAGCGGAATTGCCTTGGTCATCTTTTCATTTCCAAGTATGGCACACAGCCGGAGGCAGAGTGGGTCGTCAGGGCCCCAGCCTCCTCAGGCCTCAGCTTACACAAAGTCCAGCTGGCAAGAGTGCCCGGCCCACAGTGCATTCTGGGAGGCAGGTGGGCAGCGTCGTGAAGCCTGCAGGACATTGCCGGGGATGGAACCACCCCCGGGGTAGCTAGCACTCCTGAGCTCACTCCTCTTCAAGCTCCGCATCTCTGCGTGGAAGCTGACCTGCGGACTAGTGTCAGGTCTAAAAATCGTCCAATTATTATTTTTGGTCGCAAATATTTCCCCGTTTCTTATTTACATACTGCCTGTCATTTAGGAAGGGGTGCCGAGACGCGTGAGCTATTTCAGTTCCAAGACAAAATTCTTGTTCTGAAGCGGTGAGGGAGGGGAGGTCAGGGAGATGGCGTGGCTGCAACCTGCTCTCCCGCACGGGACCTGGCCTCCTGTGGTACAGCCTGCAGAGCTTGAGCACCAGCCTGCCTGCCACTCATCCATCTCCCAAGAAGCTCTTGACTTCCTCTCCCATGGCAGTCAGACACAGGTGTTCCTGGGGCCACTTATAAACCAGGCTGGGGCTGGTCTCATCAACGGGCTTCTTCCTTCAAGGACAAATGGCCACGCGTGGCGGTGTGTCATTCCCCGGGGGACCATCTTCAAGAAGGTCACATTTCACGTCTGCTTTCCACACAAGGTTCTCTCTCTTTCGGAAACTGATTGCAACCACAGTGTTATTTCAGAAGTCAGACACGGAGGTCTTGGAGCAGACCACGCTGCTTGGAAGGAGTACAAATGGAATCTGACAAAGAGATGTGTCTTCCGTAAGCCTTTGAGGGGAAGACATAATTACATAACCAAAGGAAACTGTTTATTTAACTGCATGGGGCATAAACATGAGTCTGTGAGGCTTAGGGAAAGAAATCCAATTTGATCTCTTTTTATGCAGCATGTTCATTTTCCCAGGAAGACTCAATGATTCCCTTACTTACAAATCTATAAATGAGTCTGCTGGGCTGGCTCCCGACCCCAGCGTTCTCATCACTATTCAGATTAGTTTTCACTCTTCTAAACTGGTCTTCTGCCTCCCGCTCCTGGAGTCTCGCCAGCCTTTGAGCGAGGATTAAATAACCCTTCTCTCACAACTTCCTACATGTTGTGCTATTTTGTTCTTCCCCAAATGTCAGCCTCTGCTCGCATGCACGTTTCCCCGGGGCGAGGATTTCACACGTCTCCGTGGCTTGTTTCTCTGGGGAACAGGCCCTGTCAGGCCAGCATCCAAAGTCCAGCAAGTGGGGGCGGAGCAGATCTTGGACAGTTTCCACAGCAGGAAGGCAGGCATCCTTGTGTGGCACCCCTGAGTCACCGATGCTTAGTCAGTCCCAGAGGCAGAGAAAATCAATAGACATGCATTCCCAAGAGAAGAGACAAATGAGGACACCTGGCAGAGGACGGACGACGTTTGAAGCTAGGGGAGTCTGTAGCCAGTCTTGGATGTAAGTGGCCATCTGAGAGGATGCCTTCCTCTGCTCTATTAGCTATGGACCCACCCAAAAGAGCCTTTCCATCCCCACAGGACATCCCTGCCCTTTTGTTAGGGACATGTGTGCTGGGCGCATGGCGCAGCCCCACCTCTGCTGGTTCCGGGAGAAAGCCAGGAGAACCCCTCCCGTTCCTTTGCTCCCATGACTGGAACCCATCTTATCTCCCTCTGGTTCAGGCAGGCCAGGCACAGCAGCTCCTTCCTCCCTTGCTTCGGGCCCTGCTGAGTCACTTGATGCACAGCAGCTTTTCTCAGATCAAGATTTGGCCCCTCATGTGCGCTCTCAACCTCAGCAGCACTTTGTCACTGCCTGGGCAGTTTCAAGGTCCTGTCCTACCACACGAGCCAGAACCTCTGGGACAATAAGTCACTTCCAAAGAGGCTGTTGGCTGGCCGGGATCTAGGTCAGGTGGACTGAGGGGAGACCCAACCTTTGGCTTCAAGGTTCAAAGAAGGGATGTCCAGTCTTCGCAAACACAGATGACCAGTTTCAGTGGTAACGCCCCAGCTCATCCGGAGGAGGCTTCCTTTGTACAGGAAGCATTTCTTAGGTGGAGGTGTTTAGGTGTTTAGAGAGCAGGTGTGCAGGCACTGGGGCGTGACCCTGACTGTGCCCAGGAAGGACAAGAACTGCGGTGAGATGCATGAACCAGCTCTCACCTCCTGTCTTGCTCTGGGCACTGAGTTGCTTCGCAAAGTCTGGATTATCATGAGTCATTTTGCTTTTTATTTTTCTCCCATGGCCTCTCCGATTCCAGCTTTTACTTCAAGACCCAGGGAAGGTCTCACCTTTACCTAAGTCCTGGCATTGCACCCTGGACTCTGGTCTAAGCCCAGCCCTCACAGGACGAGGAACATGGTACAGTGCTGGCTTAGGGTCTGCTGGGTGCTCCTGCCTGCTAGTTTACGCAAAGAGGCCTGTACTTGGGGACACCCTGGGGGTGGAATGACGGCACAGCTGTTCTTAAAGCATGCGCAGATGTGTTGTGCACAGGGCCTCAGTGCCGGCTGTAAGTGCTGTGAACTTAGGTTGGCAAGTCCAGGCGTAGCCTTGGTACCAGAACATGGCGGGTGCACTGGAGGATTGCGTCTCCCCCATAGAGGGGTTGAGTTTGGAGCTGCCTAACTGGAGTGTGTCATGATTTCTGTGTAGGATTTCATGGCCATCGAACTGTCCTGACATTTTTCTAATTTAGTGTCCAGAAACAACTGTGCCCAAGATGGAGTGTGGCTGCTCGAGTTTGATTAAGTCTGCCTCTGCCTTGGGTGTGTGCCCGGAGGCTCTGCCATGCGTGAATCTGAGCATCAATACCAACAGTAAAAGACAGACGGGCTAGCGCTGATGTCCCCGTGATAACTTGTAGAACATGCCTGGTGCCCGGGCTTCCTGGATGGGGCTTATGAGTGCCGTAAGTGCCCAGGAAGCTTCAATGAGCAAGGTGTGATGAAAGCAAAGAGGAGCCATGAAGCAGGAGCCTTCTAGAAGCATCCTCCGTGCTGAGCCAGCCATGTCCCAAGAGAAATGAGTGCCAGGGAAAAGGAGGTAGGCCCCACCTTGATGTCACTTCTTTGGCTAGCCCATTGTATATACTCTGATGAGGGGAGACTCCATGACACGCTAGTCACTTTCAAGGGGAAAGGCACCTGGTTGGTGAGGGCCCATCTAGAAGGTTGTGCTTAGGGGAAAGGAGTTGCGCTATACCATATGGACAGAGCTTTCCGTGGGCCAGGAAATTGATGTCTTGGCATCTGAGAATAGATTTAAATACAGACATGAGCTTGCCCAGCTAGAGAGGACTGGGACAGGAAAGGCCTGTAAAGACCAGAGATGTGGCCTCTCCTGTTGCTGAGCCTGCAGACAGACTGGGCTCGTGGGAGATCAGGAGAGGTCACGCGGGTTTGGCTAAGGAGAGAAGTTGACTAGAGGCTTGTGATGGGTCTGTAGAAGCATCCATCACCTCTTTGACAATGAGGCTTCTGAGCGGGCCTGGGCTCCCCCAGGACAGCAGGGGGGTCTTAAGGCGTCTCTGCGAGTGTCTCCCACCTTGTCTGTCTGCCAAGATGTTAGAAAAGCAACCTGGATGTAGAAAAGTTTTGCTCCCAGCTTCGGGAGCTATAGTCCATGGCCAGTCAGGCTGTTATGTTTGGACCTATGATGGCCCAGTGTGTCATGGTGGGAACTCGTGCTGCACAGCTGTGGACAGGGCTATGGTGGGCCCGGAGACCTGAGGCTTCACCGTATGGAGGGCCATCATCCACTCACTGGAATCATGTTCCTCTGCTGGACCCTGGAGTAAAACTCCTACTTCCCACAAACGCAGGGTGACACCAGGCGGCTACTACCCGTTGACAGATCTGCATCCCACCATTTTCAGCTGCAGATCCTGGGATCTGAGCAACAATTCCATGGAGTGGATCTTGTGAGGATTGTGCAGACGCCATGCTGATATACAGTTCCACCTCAGAGATACTTGAATTTCTCTACTGAAAGATTGGGGGAGGATGGCAGAGGGGATCCCCAGACCCCGGATGTGGGGTCTCTCATGGGTGGGAAGGTCTGGGGAGCCTTGGGGCTGTCCACGCACTTCTAGGGAATCAGCCTAGAACTTTCAGGGACGATCTCCCAGAGAATAAGGATCACTGCTCTTATGCCCTCAGGAAACACGGCTGTGCTCTCTCGAGAAATCCTCCAATATTATTCTTATTTCTGGAACCAGCTTGTCTTTTCCATTTGGCTGTTGGGTTTAATCGGTGTATCAGTGGGTCCCCTACCCCCAGTCCTCTGCCTCCCCATGGTTTCTCAGGCGGTTTTGTCTGGCTGCCATGAAACCATATCATAGTCACGTAGGACAAATATCCCCAATCTTTTTAGCTCATTATTTTAATTGAACATGAAAATAACAGGACCTCCCAACCAATATACAAACTGAACACCTTTGTCACCCAGCTTACTCACATACATTTTAGTGTGCTTCTAAGTAAGTTAGCCAACTAACTAACAGTCTGCAGATGGGCAACAGGCAGTAAAATAAACTATCTGGTTTAAGATCTGATCTTTTGTTATAAAAAGGGATTTGAGTTTATAATAGCTGCTGTAATTCTGTCCAGCTAGTCTGCTAACTCAGACTCTACCTTGAAGCAAGCAGTAAAAGAATCGGAAAAGGGTGGATAGTTTATTATATTATATAAGCATTGAGACACTTGAGAAAAGCAAAGAGGCCATAAAATGTATTAAAATTTAAATAGCTTAGATGATTTTTGTGGCTATTCAAATACAATGCATGAGAGATTGAAGTCAGAGTTTAAAAAACTAAGCATTTCTTTTCTGATAAATTCCTCCCTTTCATATGGTTGCAATTAGCAAATGCGTTCATAGACACTAGAGAAAGCAAGCAATGAATTCCAAGCCTAATAGCATGTTTCTCTTATATCCTTGGAGTAGTTTCTAGCAAATATGTATGTCTGGGTTTTCAATCCACTTATCTTTATGGTTGAGCCAAGTATCAGAGTATATTCGAAGGAAATGGGAGTAGCCTTCTTGGGAAAGGGCAAACATTTATCCAGCTTATTTATGTATTTATTTATGTATTCCTTCCTTTATTCTATGACTAGTTCCTTTTTAAGTGATCTTTAAGTAGTTGTACAAAGGGGTTTCCATTCAACACATGAATTTATGAGTGTAGTGCATTTTGATCAATGCAATCCCTTCTGTTCTCATCTCTCCCAAACCCACACTTTGCCTCAGTTTTTCTGGAGGAATCTAGAACAATGAAGAAAGGAAAGGTGGGAGAAGGCAGTCATGAAATAAGTGAAAATGGAACTATTTTTGTTAGACACCTCCCCCCCAATACCTAGAGAGCAGAGGCAGACAAGATAGCCGTTATTCCTCCCCCTACCATCTCTTCCCTCTGGGGTCTCTCCTCCTCCCTCACAGTTACATAGCTTTGATTAGTTTGTGAGCTGTTCAAAAGTGTAGCTCGATCTTAAACTATTGTTATGTAAAGTTTAGTAGGTGTTTATTCTTTTGGCGGTCATGGGATTTGAATTCAGGGCCTCATGTTTATTAGGCAGGGTCTTTTTTTTTTTTTTTTACAGTGATTGTCGGTGACTTATTTTTTTTGCATTTTTTATTGTAATTAGTAAAAGGGTTACATGATATTTGCCAGATAGAAGGTGCATTAATTCACGTACATTGATACAGGCAGGGTCTTTTTGAAACATGCTCTTGTTGCATTACTTTTTCAGAGAGGGTATATCTTAGGTAGGGTACAGCATTCTGGTCCATGAACAGCCTCTGATGGAACTGTTTCCAGTATAGTTGGGGTAACATATTCATCATCACATTTGGCTGTTGTTTGGGACGAGAGTCTTGCTGACTAAGCTCTGCCTCCTGAGTAGCTGGGGTTATAAACAAGAGTCATTGCGCCTGGACTTAATAGGTATTTGAGTTTCAGTGTTTTGAAAGTTTTATTGCTTTTATGTGTGTTTTCCTTAGTTTCTTTTATTTTGTCTCCTCGTGGTATAAACTGATTTGAGGAGTATTGTTGGTATCACAGATCATAGATAATGGATAGAGTGTATAAAAATTGAGACGTGACCTATGACCAGACTAATACCCTAAAAGGACGCCCAGCCTTGTGAATTGAAATATTTCAACAGTTTTGACAAGATGTAGTGTGCATTGAGAGAGCCTTCTATCCATGGACTTCTCCACTGGAAACTCAGAGACTCAAGCCCTCAGTGGCATCAAATTGTTCCTCTAATCTAGTCTGCTCATTTAATATGTGCAGAGATCCAGCTCCATAGTTCTAAACTCTCAGCTCTTTCTCTATTATTACTATTTTTATTATTATTTTCCGTATAGGGTTTGAACTTTGGGCCTCACTCTTGCTGGGCAGATACACTACCTCCAGCTCACTGTCAGTTCTTGTTGAGTATCGCTTTACCAATTAATCCTTGCCAGGTAGGGAAGAGGGAAATTGTCTTTCTCATTTCTTAGAGCTAGAAATTAGGTCAGAGATTCAGGCCACGCAGGGCACAGGAAAGTCATGAACACACAATCTCTCCTTCCTTTTCCGTTCAGTCACCTTTGCAAAGGAGCAGAAATTGCACAATGCATGACTTGCTCCCATGACTTAACTAAGGGTTAAAAGTTTGGAGGCAGTGGATAAATGAGTTCTCCAATATTGTGTCTAATTAGAAATAAAGGACAAGCAATACCCACATGGCTTATTCGCAGACATAGAAAGATAATCATTTTTTGATGCTAAGACATTACTGCTGCTAAAATGTGAGTTTTACTTAGTTTATTAAGCTCATTTTGAAGGAAAAAGGGTCAGCATGGTCTCTACTGAATTCTCATGCTGGTGCCATAAAAGATGACAAGTAAATTGCAAGATTAGTTTTAAAAGTGAAAAAAAAAAACTCAGCTCAATACTCCCTAAAGACAAGAATATAGAATTTTCTTTGTGAGTTTGTAGAATATCCCCAGGGTAGTGGCTAGATATTCGTTTGTGCATATAACGTTTTTTTAATTTTTAAATTTTTTTGTGCATATAACTTTCAACTTATATCACAGGTTTTTCCAAAATAAATGTTTACTTGGAGAAAAGTAGTTCTTTCCACAACTAATATTAAGATGTCAACACTGCTCTAATAATAAAGCTGGAGAGGGGAACTCAGCTTGACACGAATATTTTACAATAAGCCTTGATCCTTGCCTATGGAGGAACACGGAGAGACTCGGGGGTTGGTGATTTTTTTTTGAACACAGTGATGTATAGAGGGTTATAGTTACATTTGTAAGGCAGTGGGTACATGACTTCTTGAACATTGTTATTCCTTCCCGTGTCTTTCTCCCATTTCTATCATCTTGTCTTGTGAACATTGCTGTTACACTGGCTCATCTTTTGTCCTTTGACTCATCTCATTTTCCCCCTTCCCTTCCCTGACTCAAATAAGCAAATAAATGTACTTACAATGCACCAGGTACCAAAGTCAGATACAGCAACAATAGGGGATAAACCATAAAGGACAGAAAAAAAGTGAAAAAAACCCACAAAAATAAGAAATATTTTCTCATAGAACTTAAAGAAACACAGGATAAACCTCTTGTTTCCTGTCTGTAGTTCATTTCGCTTGGCCTCATCCTGTATGGATGGCCGTATGCACACAGCTTTTGAGCTATTGGCTCCTCTGCTAGGAAAATCCTAGATGCATGCTAATTACAGATGACGAGCCTGTTACCATGCAGCCTATGTTCCACTGGGTCTGATTTATTTTGCTTAATATGATTTTTTCCCAAGTCTTTCTATTTCCTCGTGAATGAGATGATGTCACTCTTTCTGATGGGAACATAGAATTTCCATTGTGTATACATACTGCATTTTCTTGATGTATTCATCTATTGATGGGCACTTGGGCTGATTCCATATCTTTGCTATGATGAATAGTGCTGCAATGAACATCGTTGTGCTAGTGGCTTTAGTATGCCCTTGTTTCTGGACGATTGGGTAAATGTCAAGTAGTGGAATTGCTGGGTCTCAGGGGAGTTCTATGTTTAGTCTTTTGAGGAATCATCGCACTGCTTTCCAGCGTGGCTGAACGAGTTTACATTCCCACCAACAGTGTAGTAGTGATCTCTCTGGCCTCATCCAGGCCAGCATCATGATTTATCTTCTGCCTGTTTTCCATTGACACTAGAACCTTCTATTTTGGCAGTAGGGGGATTTGAACTAAAAAATGACTCCAACGTCTCAACATTTCCACCCTGAAGGGAAAAATAGACATTGTTTGGGATAGATGCTTGGGATAGGTTAAGTGTGGCTACAGGTTCTGTGACTCAGGAGAGGGTCTGAGTACCCTGGGATCTGGGCGGGGTCTGTGGTCATGATAGCTGGAAACGATCACCGCAGAAGGGACGCTATTCTAGATTGGAGCCCAAGCTGGAAGCGAGCACTTGACCTGGGGGAACTTGACCTCTTGGTCACTATGTAAGAATTTATTCTTGTTGAGGTGCCATACTGTGGGAGAAGGGGGAGGGGGGAGGGGGAGAGGGGGAGAGGGGGAGAGACAGTATCTCAGTGTATAACATGTATATGTTGGCCCTTCCTGAATCATTGACTTCTGATTTGAAAAAAAGCAAATAACTGTTTTCAGCACCTAAGTTTTGGCATCCTTCGCACATGGCAATGGACAACAGATACAAATTTGTTACTGTTGGTAAAGCGGTCCAACCCTCGACTGCTCACCACACAGGCAGCGCGGTGAAGTTCATGTAACTATAGCAGCATCTCCACGTGGGGCTTGTGGATGATAAAGCTCTCCTGGGACCTTAATTCCTGCTGCTTTCTAACATATAATCTGCATAGCTCCCAGGTAATGCTTTTCTTTTAAATTGGCCTACCCCAGTTATATGGAGAGGGAAGATTTTATTGTTCCATCTCCACACAGTGTTTACACTGTATTCCAGTCAGTCCTTCTTTTATATACCCTCACCTTCTCCCCTAAAAATAGCCTCAAAGCTTTTGTGGCCGTTTTCTCAGTTACAAAGCATCTACATCTACAGTATGTGGCCTCCTTTATCCTTGATGCCTGCATCCCACCTTCCCTGCCAGTCCCCACGCTTATCGTTTTTCTACTTAGCTGACAATGTGAAAGTTATCAAAGTACGTTCTCCTTTTTGCTAATGTTAATAGCTTTAAAATTCAAAAATAGTTTGTCAGCTAATTCACTTAGCAGCCTTCTAAAATATGCAAATTATATCTTGTTCATTTAGCATTTGATAATAATAGAACAAACTGAAAGAACTTTGGTTTCTCTCCCGTGCTCTTTACGTTTAGACATCATTGGGGAAATGGCTGCTTAGGGGAATGATTTTCTCTAAGTTGTGAAGTGGACATAATTATGGAAAAATGAAACACAAATGACAAAGACTAAGGAATTGTGGCTTGAGTGTCAATTTCATTTTTATTTTTTCTTGTAACCTGGGAGATGATGTGACATGAAGTTACATTGTATTTTAGGCACCTGTGCGGACCTAGTAAAATACATGACAGGTAAGTCTGGTGAAGTTCTATTTACAACTACTCTGAGTGCAGCTGAACAAGGGACAGGAAAGGCTGAAAATACTGGAGCAAAATGGAGTTGATCCCTGGTATATCTAACTTAAAAGTTTTAGTCTTTGTAGTTTTCATCAAATACAGATTACTTGGAAATGGATTGTAGTTACTGTAATGTATAGAGGGGTTACAGTTACATTAGGTGCATTACGTCTCACACATTGATACCCCTTCTCATGTTTTTGTCCCCAGTCCTCCCACCCTCCTGAAGGGCCCTTTCCAACTGCATCACAGTCCAGTTCACTTGCCTTGCAGGGCTTCAAGTGTCCATGGAAGTTTTGATGGCTTGGGAAGATAACATTTCTTCATCCACCTGGGCCTGGCTGGATCACTCCTGCAGAGATGATCCAGTCTGATGTGCCTGATCTTTTCTGTGGTGGATCCTTTTGGTGAGGTCTGTGGACCAATTTATTAGAATAATGTTTCCAAATGCAGAAGACATGAGTCTACAAAGAAGACTAGCTGCATTAAGATGCAGCCAAGACTTAAAAAATAAATGTGTGATAGACTAACATGTGTTTTATGAATAAATTAGATGCTGACATCTGCTTGTGTATCAGTGACTGGGGTAATTTAGTAGTGAGGAGTTGGAGAGAGATGTGTGACCACTGTGATACAAAATGAAAACGTGCTTGATTTCTCAGTGGTAAAAGGCACAGAACTGATGCTTTTCCTGTGGGATGCCTGCATTCATAATAAAAAGAAATGCTAAGTCTAAGCCAGCAGTGAATGAGAAGACATAATAGTTTCCCAGCCCCAGGGTCTGCTGAGTTCTATTCAGAGCCTCCTAGGGGTTTGCAAAGGAAGCTTCCTGGGATGCTAATAGGTGTTAGGAAGGAAAGGAGCTGTGGAGAAAGACACTTGGAACACGCTCTGTTGAACAAAATAAACCAACTTGCTTCCTTGCAGAGCTTTCAAGGTCCTTTGAATTTATTCTGAATCTCCAAGGGGTGGTTTTCCAGCCGCAGAGCTGAGCGGCTCCTCCTTGAGGAACAGTGCACAGCTCTGAGCCAGAGCAGAGCTGAGGCTCTACAGGTGACACCTGGAGAAAGAGTTCCTGCTGGAGCAAAGCTGAGTCCATGCATGCCACCTTCTCCTCAGGGAGACACTTCGGCCTCTAGGGGCTGGGGGTTCCGAGAGCACCAGCAGTAAACTTCCTTTCCCATGTTTCCAAAAGGTTCCCCAGCTGCCTCTTGGCTGGCCATGCTCATGTTTGAGAATCCAGGATCTCACAGGTGCCATGTCTGCCTCTCAGAAATGACTTGTGGTGCTTGAGAGAGTGGAGCAAAGCTGGTTCAGTCCCTCCCCCGACCGAGCCCACACAACCTGTGCTCAGTCAGTACCTTAACTCTGCTTCCTTAACTCTCTGCATTTCTCTCAAAGACATCAGTGGAACAAAGACCACATCCTTCTCATACAGGGCGACAGCATTTACGAACCCTCTTCTTTCTCATGTGCAGATATTGTTTGACTTCTCAGGGACACAAGGTTGAACGATGCATGCCATTTATTGTGCATATGTGTCCTTACAATGGACACAGGGCAGAATGATGCAGTCACTTATTGGGTGTGTGTCTTGGCCTAGGTGCCATGTGGGTGGTTTCTGCCTGCCCAACGTCATGGGAGCGATATCCAGGTCCTGAATAGCAGCCTCCATGGACAAGGGTGCAGGAACAGCTGATGGTTCAGGCCTTGGACGTAGGTGTGGGTACTGCAGCTCAGCAGTACGACGCTGTGTTTGGTATCTGGGATGGAACGTGACAACACCACTCTTTGTGTCCTCCATCTGGAGTCTTGGATAACTTTGTTTTGACCCAGCTTGCCTCTGTGGGAGAACCAGCAGCAAAATAACATCCTCTTCCTATTAGATGCCCAGAGAAATCGTTCAAGAGTGAAATGAAAATGCCTCATTTCCTTGTGGGATCTCAGCTCAGTGATGGGAAATGGGAAGATAACCAGCCAATCACATGTTTAAATGAATAAATTAAACCATTCATACTCAGCAGTAATTTCATGCCATAATTGGCAATAAATAGAACATTTGAAACTAAACCTTCACAGCAACCCAAAGCTTGTAGATGTCACTCACTGCACACTCTAGAAATGGCTGCTGGTCTCATTAGGGTCACAATAAGTAATTCAACATCAAAAGCAACAGTCCAAGTCTTGGTATGGTGATTTTCCCAGATCAAGAGGCACATCATTTGAAATCATGTGGAATAGACATCAAAACACAACTGCCAGGTTGTCGAAAGACGTTATCACTTTAGAAACCCAACGGAGCAGTCATTTTGTGGAAATCATACCCTCATGGCTGAAATGCAGCCTTCTCACCTGCCACAAACCCAAAGATTTTTGTAGATTTAGGCTTTCATGACACTCAGATTGTCAGTATGTAATTAGTGTCAATGTGTGTGTGTGTGTGTGTGTACACATCAGAAAAGGGACTTGAAATTCTTTCATTATGAAGTTTTATCTTTTCCATAACATGATCAGTGCTTTTAAAAATGTTTATTCACTTTATGTTTATTGACCTACTATTCCAGGCACTATTTGAATCATTTTGGTACAGAAAGATGAATGCATTTCTGCTTTTGAGAACAGAACAAGGGATAATTTTTATGTTATGAAAGAAATATTTTAATCTAGATGGCTGGCAATAAAATATTAAAATATGATATGAGCTCATCTAATTATCCCAAAAAACTTATCTGAAAAACATTACATTTTTCGAAATTATTTTGTGATAATTTCCAGTATAACCACAGAAATGCTAGAGTAATGTTTGCTACTTACATCTGACTGTATGGCCAATAATAAAACACATTTAAAAATGTTAAATAGGGATAGAAATATAGAAGCACAAAGGTAGAATTCTTTAGTTAAAATCACAAGCTAAGAATTTGAACACGGCAATAGACTTTTCTATGTGTGTATATTTGTATACAAGCTTCAATAAACTTGAATCTAAGGTTTAGGTTTTAATATAGGAAATTTATTACAAAGACTCTAGAGAAAGAGCAAGTTGATAATTTAATGAAAAAACTGGAGGATTCAATGAAAACAGCCTAAGCTATGTGCTGCCAGAGATTTTTCTAAATTCTTCTGAGCTTATTCTAGCTTTAGGTATTTAAAAGTCAGCAGTGTTTTGATTTGAAGGTTTAAACAGCTTAGAGTTTTCTAACAGAGATTTAAAGAATTTGAGCAGGGATGGGCCAGTTAATCCTAGATGTGAATTCAGTTGCAGTGCCTGATTTAATTTAAAAAACATCTTAATAGTTGGTAGACGTTGGAATGATTCTATTCATGTTATTCATTTTTGATGTTTAAATCAGTCTATAAATGTTTTGTAAAGCTTAAGCCAAACAACTGTCTTCAAATGTTTTATAGAACTCAAAGAAGAAAGCTGGACAACTGGTCCACCTCTGCCGAGTGAGAACACAGTGTGCATAGCCTCATGACCCTCTACTTAGTTGGTGTACACTTGGCACAGTCTGCTGGGTTGAGGCTTCCAGAGTACATCAGTATGGAAGAATGACCTTGCAGATGATCTCTGCCTCTAGTAGGCAGAAAGAATCCTGTCATGGAGAGAAAATGTGATGCTACGATGAATGGAACAAAATGCTAGGAGCATTTGAACTGAAGCAGTGAAGAACAAATGCTCGAAGTAAACACTGAGTTTAACCCTGCTGTTTATGTATGATGAGTACAGACTGGCCTGTCCACTCTTGATAGAGTTCAAACTCCATGCCAGGAAGATACCCTGAGGCTCCCGTGCATGGAGGGAAAAAAATCCCATTTACGGAGGTTTGGGAAGCAGTGTCTTTCCCAGGGGAGACCTTTGTGGGATGCAAGAAAGGTGAATGGATGGATACAGAGCGCCTTGTGGATCGTGGCTATGACCTCCTGCTTGCTCTTACTTCAGCCCACTCTGGAAACACCACTAGTCCTCGCTCCCCACTGTAGTTGTGATTGTGGGAAAACCACTGTCCTCTACAGCCTCAGAATCCTTGTCACTGCACTACCCTGGAAAAAGACCACATGCTCTATCCAATTCGTGGTGCCGTGTAAGCTCACACCACGTCATTTGTGAGTGGCTTACCATTTTATTTATTTATTTATTTGAGTGGTTTAACATTTAATGACTGTAACATATTTTAGTCATTTATGACTGAAATACTTCCCAGGAACCTATATTTGCCAAATATTTGCCCATTTGAAATTAAGCAAACTATTTTTCTCCATTGTCTACTTCAAACCAAAGCACTTCTTGGTTACAATTTGAGATCTGAGACAAACGTTACTTCATTTTCTTGTTTTAAGTTGAATCAGAATGGCTACAGAATGTCTAAGCTTTCCTGCCACACAGTGTTCAGGCCTTTCTCTTTCACCAAGAGGGAAAGTTAGCTTGTCCCCCCCGATCCTGCAAGGAACTGAACGGGACCTCCGTTACTTAGTCGAGGTGAACATCTCTCTGAACAAATGCGTTTTGAGAACATTTGGACAGATGTCTGATATTGTGACTCCTGTTTATTCTCCTGGGTTTGTACAGGTTCCTAAGCTGGAGGAGGGAGGATGCCACTGCATTAAGCAGCACATTGCGCTTTTGTTGTGTACCAAGGAGAGCTGGGGCCCTGCTACAAAGTGTTGGTGATCTGTGTAGAAGGCCATGTGCAGAGGCCTCAGACAGCCTGTCATGTTACTGGATAGTTCATCAGTTGTATTTTACTATGATCTAGGCAGAAGGATGGATAGGCTTTGAAGGCCAGTGAGTAGGGAAGATATTAAAACATCTGAAAAGCCTTAAAGCAGGGGCGTGGGCACAGGCCGAGTGTAGATAAAGTAGGTCCAAGTTACTTATCTGGGTTGTGAGAGTGCTGGAATCGTTAGGATGGTGGGACAGTGGGCTAAGAGGACAGACTCTGGAGAAAACTAAGCAGTGTACTGACTAAGAGTCAGTTAGTTGAGCATTTTAATGGCCAGTGTAAATATCTTAATACAGGCTTCCAAGCTTGCAGAAAATCCAATTCTCATCTTGATAAAAGTATTGGCTTTGGCCAAATTATATTTCCAGTCTGACTTTCTGTGCCTTCATTTGAAAAGTAGGGCTGTGACTAACGTTTGCTTTGTCAAGTTGCTTTGAGAATTAAATGAGATAGGGGAGAAAGAATGCTGAGCCCAGTCCTTGACCAACAGAAAGTGATCAGTAATTGCTCATTGGATTATTATGGCCCTGTGCTTTCTGTCTGATTGGTGACTTAGGGGAGATTAGATGGAAAGAGCTTGGTATTTATTTGGTGGGAGAGGTTCAGCATTGCTGTTCAGATTTTATTCATGGATTTCAAATTCGATTTTATGATAATCTTAAAAGTACTGATAGACTAGAAAGCAAAAAATAAATTGGTTCTTTGCTTTGTTGTGCTATTACCATAACTGAAACAGCAATTGGTTCACAAAATGAGAATTTTGTGGGTATGGAGCTACTCTTAGTGTATCTATCCTAGAGGCAATCGCCCCATGGTTTTCCAGTTGGTGGGGCGTCTCCACCAGGTCACAGGTATGTCTAGGGGTTCTTTGGCTATTCTGCTGTTGGGTAAGGTCATTGGGAGAGTTCTCCTCATGCTCCTTATGTTCTGGTAGTTTCCTCACCATGCATACTTTAAAAAGATTTAAAAAAAAGCAAGGCATTCCATACTATGTCCACAATTCAGACTGAAGATCTAAGTATTCCTGCTGGACTAGAGATCTAAGTATTCCTGCTAGACTGTTGTTTGTGCAACAGTCATGGTGAAGACTCCCATGCTTATTTCCCTCTTTTCCTGGTGCTCTGGAGTTTGGTCCTTCAGAAACTTCCAGAACATTGCAGTAGTTACTAAGGCTCTTGGCTGCATGTTTACCCAAGTAAGCCAGTCCTCATGTGGGAGTTCCTCTCTTACCCCCACAGCCTTTAAGACACAGAAAGGAATCCTGATGTTAAAAGCCACTTCAATTTGTGAAATTAACTTAATGTACCCAAAACCAAGTCAGAAAGCTGGGGAGAAGATGAAAGGCACAGGTACGGCCTCAGGTAATGTCTAGGGAGGATGGTTAACCTGTAGGTGAGGAAATGCCTCACGGGGCAAGCTTCTAAACAGCAGGGAAAATACTAAAATCACTTCAAGTTACTTTTCTATTTTAATGATCAAGCTATCAACTCCGTGTAACTATTAACTAAGCAAATGCAGAATTAGAAACAGATGGAAATTTCCATCTATGAATTAGAATCCTGCCTTTGGTAGAGACACAATTTCAAATACATTTTTACTTTATGATTTTAAAAATTTCCCATTTTCCCAAAAGGTATTATACAGCATTATCTAACTATATACATAATGAATATATAATGCATACATAGAATTTACACATTACATATAAAAATATGCATGTATATAATCTCATAAGTAAAAATAAATGCTCTGGTTTTTGGCAAAAGTGAAAAGGTTTAGTTTCTGAGCTGATATTCTGAGCATGAGTGTGTGAGACTAATTCCACTCTGCCCTCACCCAATTAATTGTCCGTTTTCTTTTTACTATCTGTGACATCTCTCATGAATTTTCGACTTTCAGGCTACTGTTTGCCATTACAGTCTCCTTCCCCAATAAATCTTACATAACTTTTTAATTTTTTTTTGCCAGTCCTGGGGCTTGAACTCAGGGCCTGGTTGCTGTCCTTGAGTTTTTATGCTCAAGCCTACTGCTCTGCCACTTGAGCCTCACCTTCATTTCTGGGTGGTTCATTGGAAGTAAAAGCCTTTCCTACCTGAGATGCTTTTGAGATTTCAATCTCTCCTTAGTAAGTAGGATTAGAAGCATAAGCCACTGTAACCCAGTTATAATAAACCCTTTGTATATGTGTATGTATGAGTTTGAATATAAACAGTGGCTCTATTAAAGGCTAGAGACTGAATTATCTATTAGGCTGCTACCTTGATCTGCTGCTGCCTTTGAGTACAACATATAAAGCCAGAGGCTAATTGCCAAGTCGTTAATCATTTTATGTTGTACTTGTGATGATTGCTTTACTGGCTTTTGCATTATAAGTCTAAGTTAAGGAAGAAGCCGTCCCTTTTATTTTTTCAAGATAGTTTACACTGAGCCTTAAAATGTGAGTTGTTTCAGATCCTTCTAAAATATGGCAAGTCTCAGGGAGGCATATATGCGCTTTCTGAACTACAATATATACATAAATTTTAGGAATATTTTCTGTTTCAGAAGAGTTTCTATTTCTAGCTCTTACAAAATGAATATATACCTATAATATTTAAATCATCTAATGATTAGGCATCCATTTTATTTATTTATGTACTTACTAAACATCAGTAAATATTGAACATATATTGAATGTTTGCTTGAAGCATCATATACTCAGCCTATATGTACGTATATATTATATATATAATTTTATTTATCCTTGCAGTGGGTACATTATGAAAGAGTAAATCTGCCCATTTATTGAGTCTTCTGAACCCAATAAACCTAAAATCCTCCTAGATTATAGATACTTGGTACCCAAAATAAGCTATTTTGTATTTAAAATTTTCAGTTTGGAAATTTCATTTGTTATTTAAAAATAAAGCCCGTTTATTCCCCTTCTTTTGTTCTTAAACTTTCAATCTCTGCCTCATATTGAAGTGAAAAGTCAACTTCTTTTTAGGAAGGGCTTGAATTTGGTCTGCCACAACTTGTCAGCTGAGATCCAGAAGTCAGAACTTAAGCAGGCATGGGCCAGAATGTGGAGGTGGGCATCTGGTGAAGGAAGGAGCCCCAGACACTGGCCATGCAGTGGAAGGTGAGGGTGTTTGGCTCACATTAGTGCAACATGAACTTTATGAAGTCTTGCAGATTTGCACTGAAGTATAGACCTTACAATACAGAGAATGTGGAGAAGTGAGAACTTGTGATATGTTAACCCTACCAATATCTTCTTCATGTATCAGTCCTATTGAGTACCTAGCAATGTCAAGATCAGATACTAAAGGAAAGGTGCTTGGCTCTGGGGGTAAATGTCTGTGATTGAGGCAGAATGGTACGAGGAGTCATCCATTTTGGAAAACATATTCCTTCATCTCACATACATATCAGGACACCTAAAGAAACAAACACCATCATGCATCCACCCTCAAGCAGAGATTCAGAAAAAGCTGAGTACCTATTTGGCTTGTGATCGTTTATGCCCTGAAAGAAGGAACATGAGATTAGGTGACAGGGACCCCATTCCAACCAGTGTGATGCAAAATGGCTGAGCTACATGACAGAGTCTAATTGAATATATACACATTTCTTCCCACATCTGCCTGATCTGAGGAAAAGACTCAATCCTCATGGGAAGGAGGGAATTTTCATATCTTTTTATTGTAATTAATAGAAGGGTTACATGATATTTGCCAGATAGATGGTGCATTAATTCCCATACATTGATACCCTTTCACATGTCTTGGTTCCCATTTCCCTCCCCCCACCCCACCCCTCATCTTGTTTTCCCCCTTTCCCTCTCCAATTTCAAATAACCAAGTACAAATATATCCGATATATCAGGTAACAAAGTGAGATACTGTAACAATATGAGATAACCAAGGGACAAGCAAAAGAGATGAGAGATAACATAGTACCTTAAGAACAACAATCATTCATTATATGGCTTATGTTTCTATATCCTAGAGATCCTTTCATTTAGCGTCCTACTATATGGCCTTTTGTATCAAGATTTTGCTCTATTGCAGATCTCTGCTAGGAAAGCCCAAGGTTTCTACTGATTATGACAAATGAGGGAAACCATTGAGCCTAAGTTCCTTTGAGTCTGGCTTACTTCACTTAATATGATTTTTTCTAAGTCTTTCCATTTCCTAACAAATGGGGCAATGCCGTTCTTTCTGACAGCACCATAGAATTCCATTGTGTATAGATATCACATCTTGTTGAGCCACTCATCAACTGAGGGGCATCTGCGTTGGTTCCATATCTTTGCTATGGTAAATAGTGCTGCAATGAACATCGTTGTGCTAGTGGATTTAGTATGCCCTTGTTTCTGGATGGTTGGGTAAATGCCAAGGAGTGGGATTGCTGGGTCATAGGGGAGCTCTATGTTTAGTCTTTTGAGGAACTGCCATACTGCTTTCCACAGTGGTTGAACGAGTAGGAGGGAACATTCTTGGAGACAGAAAGCTAAGTTCATAGAAATAAAGAGATTGATTTTTGAGATTGATTCAAGTGATCAGTAGAGCTCAGCTACAGGGACTAGAACATTCCCTGCTCAGAGAAGGAGACCCATTTTCAGAGTTTAGCAGAAACATCATTGCCAACTTTCACTGATGCAGTTGTTGTAGATGGAATATAAATTATTCTTGCCTTATAGAAGAGCAGCCAAGCAGAAGCTAACAGATTTCTTAGAGGTCTGATTACTCAGACTACTCATGCTAACAGGCAAAACTTCCACCAGTACGCACCAGTTATGCGCTCAAATGTTACTGGACAGCGTGGGACACACTGCTTAAATTCGTACGTTTTCCTTCTCTTCCTTCCCGTCTTTCATCTTCTCTTATAGCCTTTGTTCCTATTTCTCTTTCTTTAAGAAATATAGTCATTGTGCTAAGTGTGTACAATGGACTTCTATGCATCCATCATGAGGAATCAATATTGTACCATTCATAGGGAAATGGAAAGACTTGGAAAAATTAAGCAAAGTCAAGCAGGTCCAAAGAAATATAGGTTGCATGGTTTCCCTCATTTGGGGTAACTAGAATTTGCCTATAAATCCACAAGATTTTCTTTTACCTCTGGGTGGTAAAATACTGGTATATAATAAATTTCACAAGTCACTAGGCATTCCCAGAGTGAGACCAAAGGAAGTTGTTCTCAGTAGAGGATCACAAAGGGACAGTAGCCATGTGCACTTGATCTTACAAAATGTTTATCAACATGAACTTTGGGAAATAGAAACAGGAGCTTATTTTTCTTGTTGCTGTTTTTGTTTTCCTTTCTTTTGTCCTCTTTTTTCATCTGTCTTTGGGAAGGTAAAGGGGGCACATAAATAGTGGGACATAAGGCGAACAAATGCAGCTGTGATACTCACCAGACCTTATATAGAAAATGAACTACATGATTGGTGGATGGGGATGGGAGGGAAAACTGGGAGAGAGGAAGGGAAAGGGAGACATTGTTCAAAAAGAAATGTCTTCTTTAAAAATGTTATGTTTTCTTTTCATATATTTATTGTAATTAATAGAAGGGTTACATTATATTCAGATAGAAAGTACATTACTTCCCAAATATTAATACCCTTTCTCATATCCTATTTCCCATTTCCTCCCCTCACAACTTGATTTCTACCCTTCCCTCTTATTTCAAATAACTAAGCATATATAAAATATATCAGATAAGGTGAAATATTGTAACAATATGAGATAACCAAGGGAGAGTAAAAGAGATGAGAGATAACATAATACATCAAGGACAACAGTCACCCATTTTATGGCTTTTGTTTCTATATCCTGGAGGTCCTTACATTTAGTGTCATACTATATGGCCTTATGTATCTAGATTTTGTTCTATTGTGAATCTCTGCTAGGAGAGCTCAAGGTTCTACTGATTATGACAAATGAGACTATTGGGCCCAAGTTCCTTTGAGTCTGGCTTACTTCACTTAATTATTTTTTCTGGGTCTTTCCATTTCCTTACAAATGGGGCGATGTCATTCTTTCTGACAGAAGCATAGAATTCCATTGTGTATAAATACCACATGTTGATCCACTCATCAACTGAGGGACATCTGGGTTGGTTCCATATCTTTAAGGACCCTACAGAGTAGATCTTCACTTAACCATTCAACAAAGGCCTCATATCTAAAATATATCAACAGCTCAAAAAATTGAATCACTCCAAAACTAATCTCCAAAGTAACAACCATCCCATCAAAAGATGGGCCAAAGACTTGAGGAGAGTCTTCTCTGAGGAAGAAATAAGAATGGCCTGTAGACACATGAAGAAATGCTCAACATCTCTTATAAGAGATTCAAATCAAAACAACTCGAAATGCAAATCAAAACAACTCTAAGATTCCACCTCACTCCAGTTAGAATGGCCAGGATCAAGAAATTCTAATATCAGATGCGGGAGGGGATGTGGACAGGAGGGATCATTGCTACACTGTTGGTAGGAGTGCAAACTCATTCAACCACTATGGAAAGCAGTATGGCAGTTCCCTAAACATAGAGCTCCCCTATGACCTAGCAATTCCACTACTTGGCATTTATCCAATGGTCCAGAAACAAGGACATACTAAATCCACTAGAACAACGATGTTCATTGAAGCACTATTTACCATAGCAAAAAGATATGGAACCAACCAGATGTCCCTCAGTTGATGAGTGGATTAAAAATATGTTTTTCAAGTTTTGTTTTATTGTAAAGGTGATGTACAGAAGGGTTCGAGTTACACAGGTCAATGAGTACATTTCTTTTTGAACAATGTCACTTCTTCCCTAAAAAATTGTAGTATTTATCCAACTTATGTAACCTCTCTGTATATCACCTTTACAATAACAATATATTGGAAATTTTTATGACTTTCTTGGCTTTGCTTATGGCATATACTAATTTTAAAGACTTTTGTGAGAAAACTTGATGGTGTTAAGGGGAAAATAAAGGAGAGGATTTGGGTAGGAATTTTCTCATCAGCAGAACACTCTTTCATTGTAGGACCTCTGCTTAAAATGACATCTCACTACCATAGCAATGAATGTTTTATCTAATGTAGTTGCATTCCAAATAGTTCATATTTTTCTCTTATTGTAAGCCAAATTCTTTCTGTGGACTATTGGCAGTGTATGAAAAGTAATAAAACCTGCTATTAGAAGGGAAGGCTACATTGGTGGCTGAAATGATTTTTCCTTCAACAAACACAAACACCTATTGGCCAGGTATAATAAAAGTTGCTTTGTAGAGGGCAGTGTACCAAGTCTAAGTCTTACTTTCAAGGAATTTATTGTTTTATGATCATCAAGACAGCAGTCATATACTAATACAATAAATATGAACCTATGCTCAGATGTAGAACACATAAAAGATGTACTTACCTAGACTGCCTTCCGGGGGACCTGATACTGAGCAAGAGCCGGCAAAAATGGGGTGAGAAGAAGTTCAGTGAAGTCAGTGCATGTACAGACAAACTCTTGCAGCATGGTAGAGTCTTAGGAAAAGAGTAAGTGTAACACCCAGAACCACGGGCTAAGAACAGGAAGAAGCAGCCCCATGAAATGACTTCCCAGTGGTACACACACCCAAATGTTATGCTTGGCTCCTGGCCTAGATTCGACAAAGGAGTCTGGGACGGAGGGTGGAAGAGGATCTTAACAGGATCTAACACCTCCCATGAAGAACACCTAACTCTCCTAATGTCTTTGCTTCTCCTACAGACCACAGACCTTCTGCTCATCTGCAGGAAAACTTGAGGTAAGGATGGCAGGAAGTGAGAATGGATAATCCTTTTGCCTTAGAAATCTGATTTTTTTTCATATATTTTATTGTAATTAATAGAAGGGTTACATTACATTCACCAGATAGAAGGTCCATTACTTCACAAACATTGATGACCTTTCTCATGTCTTGGTCCCCATTTCCCTATCCCCACCCTGCCCCTCATCTTGTTTTCCCCCCTTCCCTAACTTATTTTGAATAAATAAACATATATACAATATATCAGATAAAGTGAAATACTGTAACAATATGAGATAACCAAGGGACGGGAAAAGAGATGAGAGATAACATAGTACATTAAGGACAACAATCACTCATATGGCTTTTCTTTCAGTATCTTGGAGGTCCTTATGTATCTAGGGTTTGTTCTATTGTAAATCTGTTTCTCTATTCTTAATAGTCTTTATATCCTTTATCTTTCTTAGAAATCTTAAAGGAGAAAAAAAATAACTTATGTTTTTCCTTCTGACTGTTTGCTGTTCACAGTGGGGATACTTTGTTTTCTGCATCAGGCACATTTAAGTCTGGATACTGGTCACTCCCGCTGCCAGCCAAGCATATCTGGAGTGGCCTGGCTCTCACAGTAGGTCAGGACCTGTCCCTGAGAGGACCCAGAGAGTTTTCTCTGTGGGTTTGTTGAAGACAGGAGATGCACAAGGCAGCCACGCTTGAGGGGAGGGAAAAGCCAGTTGGAGCTGTCCGTGGTGCTGATTTTGTTGGCGGCTGGCTGGGTTCTTTCTTGGATTTGGGCTCTTTATGGCAGTTTCAAGCTGTTTCCTCTTCACCATTGTCCAGGACCAAGCACAGTCCCTCCTGACTGAGCTCGACATTTGACTGCGTTCACCTTCCTTGGCTCTGAATCCTTGGCTGCAGTTTGATCTCGGAGGCTGCTCTGACCTGTTCCACTCTTCAAGAGAATGCTTCAGACTTACATTCTAGCTGAAAGGGAACCTCGTTCTTCTGTGAATTAAAATGTCCCAATCTTTTCAAATCTAAATGAGTGCCTGAAAAATGTTTGACAGTTTGTCAGCGGACGAAAGCTCTCCTCATCCTCATAATAATCAACTATGTATGAGTACATGTTTGCACAGCCTGTTGGACTCTGAGCTGCAACACTGGATTTAAATACAATATTACTTGTAACCAAAAATACCTAGGGTTTTATTCTGTAGCTATTCATGTGTTTGTCCAAATCGTCAAAATGTGGGAAATCTAGTTCTTTCCATTCTCCTTTTTCAATTCTCAATGAAAATTAAAAGGTTTAGTCAGTTTCAGAAAAATGCTGGCTCTTCTATATTATCAAAAAGCACTTAGAGCTGAGGATGGAATTAAAGATACAATGTTTCTCTGAGATAAAACAAGAACTCTGATAACATTTCTGATTTTTTTTGTTACAGGTGGACTACTAGAAATGTTTTGTCAATTATGGATCAAAATTTTAGAATTCCTAAGAGTATCTCACAGCAGTGGAAAGGGACCGACCTTATCTACTCTTGTTTTTCTTTCTCAGTTCTTTCCTTTCACCCCCCTTTCTTGTAAGATCAATTCCTGGGAGACACTGGCTGGACATCACAACTACACAGGGGTCAGCAAGCTCAGGGAAGAGGCCGCACTCTGAAGGACACTGATGCCAGTCTCTTCTGAGGACAAGACGCTATGACAGGGAACAGTTGTGGAGATAGTGACACCAGACAGACTCAAAGAATCTGAATGTGTGGCTCCATGATAGGATCGCAGGTAAGTGAGGAGAGAAAGGATCTGTGAACCTGGTTCCCGGAGGGTGAATGAATCAGAGTGGCAGAAGTGATTTTTTTCCCCCAGAGAAAGCATGGGGTAGGGGATGAAAGCATTTAGATTTTCTACGATCTTCATCCCCGAGGTCATGGTCTCACAAGGGAAATTAAGTGGTAAAGTGCCACATACCTAGACGTGGGTGGCACAAATCCCAAAAGAAAGGTGTGGACTGGAGACATTCGCACTCAGATGGACCATCTCTATAATGTGATGAACTTCCACCCTCAGAGAGCTGTCCAGCGTAACTCTGCGTGGGAGTGTGATGCCTTAAGAAGGAAATTCAGGAGCAGAGATAAGTTTCACTCGCATGACCAAACAGAACAGCATGGCAACAGCTAACCCACCCTCCTCAACACAGAAGACAGGCACAGAAGACAGACCCAGAAGAGAACCCATGCTGGGAATGTTTACGTAGTTTCCTCCAGCCCTGGGCACTGCAGGGTGGCCACAGCAGATCCTGAGCAGGACAAAGACTGTTTCAAGAGCAGCACATGCTTTCTGATTGGCTATGCCACACCTGTTCAAACCAGGTCCTGGAGTGGAAATAAGTATGGATGTCTTTTGCTGATACGGCCCAGCAGGCCGTCAACATGATCCTCGACAAGAAAAATGTTTTTGTTCTTCCATCGGTAGCTTTTCCCACCATCTCATTTCATTACTGTTTTCAGCTTTTCTAAATCTTTGCACTTTCTGCTGATGCCACTCTTCTGATATCAATAAAAACTGTCCTTATGCATGGGCATTTTGTGTATCTGAATTTCTCATACTCCACTTTTCTGCTTTTTTAAAAAAATTTCATCCATTGTCACCATCTTTATTCTTTTTTTTATTATTCTTAATGAAATTCTAACTTCTGTAGTCAACTCTCATTTTTCTAGCCCCCTAAATACCACATAAAATGTGAATCTCATGCTTATATACCAGAATTGATTGTGTAGTTATTTTTAATATCTATTTTGGTATCAAATTGGTACGGAGATATACTTCTATGCCAGATGAAAGAAACAGCAAATCATTCCATCTAACACACAGGCCTGTGAAAATAGAGAGCAATCCAATGGAAAAAGTGTAGGTGACTAAAACCCCAAATCACAAATGGGCTTCAAATGAATAAATTGAAACCAAGAGGAATGTGAATAAGGAAATATAAGACCTTAAGAAACAGTTACCCAGTGGTCCACCACTTGAGAAACACCATCGACTGGGCTCAAAGAATCAAGGATAAAAATGCCCAATGACGAAAATGTTCATAAACTGCTCAAAGAGATCCAAGAGAACATAGCAAATAACTAGATGAACCCAATAAGTATAGTCAAATAAAAAGTAAAATGACTACCAAGCAAATGCAAATAAACAGTTAAGCTTTAAATGGCACCACAGTCACTAAGTGACACAAAGGAACCTAACAGACATTGGCATGATATTCCATCTAGAATCTGCACAATGGACATTCTTCTGAGAAATCCATGGAACTTTCTACAAAATGTTTTATATTTTGACATAAAACCAAAATTAAAAACTGAAATTACTTCTGTATTCTATCAGACAATAATAAAATAACACTAGAGTTTAGTCCCAAAAGCAACTATGGAAAATATACTCAAACACAGGGAGACTGAAAAACACATTATTGAAAGTTGAATGTGTATTGAAGAAATAACAGTGGACATTTGGAAGTTCCTAGAATCCAGTGAAAATGAGTCAACAACCTATACAGCCCATGTACCCTTATGGGATGCAGCAAAGGCAGTTCTAAGGAAAATTAATAGCTCAGAGCACTAAAACAGAGAAAAAGAGAGGGAAGAGGAGAAAGATCAAATAAATAGCTTAATGACTCTTCTCAAGCTCCTAGAAAAACAAGAAGCAAACAAACCTCAAACTAGGAGATGGAAATACAATTACCATACAATTAAATAGACACTAAGAAGTCTCTGCAAAGAATAAAACAGAAAGTTGGTTCTTATAAAATGAAACCATTGAGGACTACAGGCATGGGCCATCAACCCCAACTGTCACCAGGTTTGATGTAAAAAGTTCAAAATACAGCGGCTGGGAGTTTGGCCTAGTGGTAGAGTGCTTGCCTAGCATCCACGAAGACCCCGGTTCAGTTCCTTGGTACTACATATACAGAAAACAGCTGGAAGTGGTGCTGAGGCTCAAGTGGTAGAGCTCTAGCCTTGAGAAAGTCAATGGACATGCTCAGACCCTGAGCTTAAGCCCAGAACTGGCAAATAAAACTCTTAAATTCAAAATACAGGAAACTATTCTAACAAAAATAAATCACATCCCAGGAGTATTAAATGACTTAAATTGTATCATTTGGTGTTAGAAGTGATAGAGGAAAAAAAAGAGGTGTTTAAAAATTCTCCTCTAGGCTAGGAGGAAGTGTAGGTAGAGTGGTAGAGTGCCAGCTTTGAGAGAAGCTTCCATCGGAAAGGATGGCAACACTCCATTCGAAAGGAAATGGAAAGACTTGGAAATAATAGAGTAAGCCAGACCCAAAGTAACACAGGCTCCATGTTTTCCCTCATTTGTAACAATTACTGTATATCTAGGATAGTTCTAACAGAGGATCACAAAACTGAATAGCTGTGTACACATGACCATACGATGCTAATTGAAATGAACTCCAACATATGGAAACAAGAGTTTTTTAAATAAATGTACTACGTGAAGTTATTTTTCTTTTGTTTTTCCCCCTTTGGTTTCTCCCTGTTGTCACTGTAGTTGATTTTGGCACCCTACGTTTTGTATATACATTTATCTGATTTGGAGAAGGGGAGGAGGATCACATACTGGTAAGACAAAGAACGAAGGGGGAACCAATACAACAAGATACTCATAAGACGGCATGTTGGAAATGAAACTTACAACTTGGTGGTGGGAGTAGGGTAGGAGAGGGAAAGTGAGAGAAAAACGAGGGGGGGGGTAACACTGTTCAACAAGAAATGCACTCATTACCTTATGTGACTGTAACCCCTCTGTATATCAGCTTTACAATAAAATTAAAAGAGCAAGATTTGACTTGAGTTCAAGTCTCAATACTGACACAAAAGTAATGTACAGGTAAAGAACAGGGAATTCATTGTTTGACAGAAATAAAATTAAAATAAAATTAAAATACAATGGGAAAGTATAAAAGATAAAAGGTGAAATTGAGAAAGATTGTACTAGTGGATTTAGTAGGCCCTAGTTTCTGGATGATTGGGTAAATGCCAAGTAGTGGAATTGCTGGGTCATAGGGGAGTTCTATGTTTAGTCTCTTGAGGAACTGCCATACTGCTTTCCATAGTGGTTGAACGAGTTTGCACTCCCACCAGCAGTGTAGTAGTGATCCCTCCTGGCCACATCCCCTCCAGCATTTATTAGTTTTTCTGATCCTGGCCATTCTAACTGGAGTGAGGTGGAATCTTAGAGTTCTTTTGATTTGCATTTCTTTTATGACCAGAGATGTTGAGCATTTCTTCATGTGTCTATAGGCCATTTTTGTTTCTTCAGAGAAGACTCTCTTTAAGTCTTTGGCCCATCTTTTAATGGGATGGTTGTTACTTTGGAGATTAGTTTTGGAGTGATTCAATTTTTTGAGCTATTGATATATTTTAGATATGAGGCCTTTGTTGTATGGTTGGTGAAGATCTTCTCCCATTCTGTTGGCTTCCTAATTGGTTTACTAGATATGTCCTTTGCCATACAAAAGCTCTGCAGTTTAATGCAGTCCCACTTATCCAGCCTTTCTCTGATTTGTTGTGATTCTTGGTCCTTATAAAGAAAGTTTCGACCTGTGCCAAGGAGACCTAGTGTATCTCCTATTCCTTCTTGTAAAGTTTTCAGTGTGTCAGCTTTTACCTCCAGGTCTTTGATCCATATGAACAGTAGCACAACAATGTTCATTGCAGCACTATTCACCATAGCAAAGATATGGAACCAACCTAGATGTCCCTCAGTTGATGAGTGGATCCACAAGATGTGGTATTTGTACACAATGGAATTCTATGCTGCTGTCAGAAAAAACGACATCGCCCCATTTGTTAGGAAATGGAAAGACTTAGAAAAAATCATATTAAGTGAAGTAAGCCAGACTCAAAGGAACTTAGGCTCAATGGTTTCCCTCATTTGTCATAATCAGTAGAAACCTTGGGCTCTCCTAGCAGAGATTTGCAATAGAGCAAAACCTTGAAACAAAAGGCCATATAGTAGGACGCTAAATGAAAGATCTCTAGGATATAGAAACATAAGCCATGTAATGAATGATTGTTGTTCTTAAGGTACTATGTTATCTCTCATCTCTTTTGCTGTCCCTTGGTCATCTCATTGTTACAGTATCTCACTTTGTTACCTGATATATCGGATATATTTGTATTTGGTTATTTGAAATTGGATAGGGAAGGGGGGAAAACCAAGACGGGGGGGGTGGGGGGAGGGTAATGGGGACCAAGACATGTGAAAGGGTATCAATGTATGGGAATTAATGCACCTTCTATCTGGCAAATATGTAACCCTTTTATTACAATAAAAATATTAAAAAGATTGTGCTAAAGATAAACAAGTTGCAAAAGTTTTGGTTCTGTAAGCTTAATAAATCATGTTAGATCTCCAAAGGATATTATACATTTATGTAACATTAAAAAAATAGAATAAAAATAACCATAAGACATTACTCTCTGTACTGTTTGGTAACAAATTTGGAAGCCTGCAGGAAACTGATGTTTTTTATGGTAGATAAAATAATAAAGCCGGACTCCTAAAGGCATGAAATTTGAACAGACTTTAGAAGATACTAGAAATATGATTAAAATATTTCATTAAAGAATCCCCAGGAACTGGTACTTTAAAATCTGAGTTCTAGATAACACAAATTCCAGTTATATCAACTCAGTATATGTGAAGATGGGTAAACCCCCCAAGCCTGTTTTTTGAAATATGTGAAAATTAGATTCCAAAATATGGAATGCTAGGAAGAAAATAGTGTTCTATCTTTTAAAGCACTCATTATTTGTGAGGAAAAAGAAAATAAAATCATTACATGTAATATAATCTGTGGATTTGTGCTCATGTATAGAGGAAATATAAAATATGTTGGCCAACTGTAGTGATTCTTTCAACTTTCCATTTTGGAAAAAAATTGCAAATTTTTTTTCCTGATGAGATCATTAGGGATGAGGGCATGAAAACATCTACTGTGATGATATCAGGAAACTGTCTTTGGTTGGAAATAACCTGTTGCCCTTGAAAATGTCTTTCTGCTTGAACCCTGTAATCAATATCGAATTGATCTTGAGACAGAATTCTCCTGACAGGAGGCTTGATGAAACTGGCAGCATCCTGTCCATGGGGCTTTGCCTTTCCTATTTGTCTTTTATTCTTTGCGGATGGCATCAACATCTATTCTCCTGCCAACGTTTGTGAATTTCCTGGGGCTTCTAGCTTACAAACACATGCATCACAGGACGAAGGCACACACCACAGGAATGCTATCAGAGATACTCCATCACTTACTTTTTGGGCATTGAAAGGCCTCATTTGCCCCCCAGAGCCAATAACCACTAAGGAAGAAAATGTAGTGTGAACCTTCCCTCTAGTTAAAATGATGGCAGCAATTCCACCACACTGCGCCATATCGAATTATTAGCCACGAGAAGGATGTCTGTTCGAGGATTTCTTGTCCTGGATAAGGTGATTTTAGCATCTCAGGACTTCATTGAGCCTTTGATCCTTGGCTTTCCAGGGGATTCTGCTGAGCTCTGGAGGCCCAGGGAGGTTAGGGAGGAAAGTGAGGAACTCCTGGCACAGAGAGAGCTGGGGAAACTTAATTCTGCATATTCTGGATTGGAAGCAGGCATCTGTCAACAACCTGGAGTTTTCAAATGAGATCTTTGCAGCCTCGTTTTAGTTAAGTTTCTGTTATGTTCTGTGGAGCACGTGGATTTACATTTGTGAAGGGTGATGCTTATCTGTCGTGCTCAGGTAACTAGAGTATTTCTAAAGCTAGTCTTTGTTCTTAGAAATGGAAAATGATGCAACTAGGGATACAGTAAATTGGCTAAAAATGACAGAAATGGAGGGAAAATACTGTACAATTGTACAGACTATACATGTAAATTGTGTCTCAGATTACCTATGCGTAATTGTCGGGGTCCTTTGCCCCCAGTCCCTCTCGACTAGTTGGAGGGATGGGGAAAAACATACCCCGACCAGTCCAAGCCACGAGAGGAGAGACCCACTGTCCTCCCGCACTCAGACTTCCTTCCCACGCAGCTTCATCAAGGCAGGAAAATCTCTCCTCCCCCTCCCCCCCCAGGAAGTCCCTCCAGCTAATATACCCTCACTCTAGGTCCCAGCAGAAAGTGATAAACAGTAACACATCTGTAATCAATGGTAATTAAGTCTTGCGCCCTGCCTCTTGCCTCGTCTCAGCAGAAAGTTTTAGACATGGCGTTACTTGGCCCCCAACAACTCCCGTTTTTATCTTAGAAAAAAGAAAAAAACCTCGGATATGTGGGCCTACCATATATCAGATCGACTGTGCCTGTCTTAGGTGTCTCCAAGCTCGCTAGTCTTCTTTCCCGTCATGGGATCACCAAGTCCTTTCTACTTGGCTCCTGTCTTAGGTCGATAGGCTCACAGCTGGGACTGGCCCGTCTTTGACTACCAGCCGTCCATTTAAGCACAGCAGACCTGAGGGGATGCACCTACTTCCATGGGAGCAGATGCCTGTCGCATTAGCATTCACGTCCTGCGTTGACTTTGTAGGCAAGCAATATTACAATTATAGCACATAAAAATAAATCCAAACATAGCAATCCTGCCCATCTTTGATCAAGTCCCAAAATTGTCTTAATCACCCAAAGTTAGTATATTAACATGTGTCTGATTAACAGTATTTGTGTGGCTTATTCAAAGCATTCTCTGTAGGAACCACAGTGGCAAGGGCAATACTCGTGGCAGTAACGGCAGCTACAGATGTGGCAATGACCACCGCCACAGCCAGGAAAATACCAAAGTCTTTACTGATGAGTGGGAAAGCATTCTCTTCCGCCTGTACAGGCACTGGTATATACTGAGGGGCTCTGACAACAGCCAGAGAAAACAGGGAAACATTTCACACAAGCCATAGGGAATAACAGGGCAATGGAAGAGTTAGAAGAGCCATAGGGAATAGCAGGGCAATGGAAGAGTTAGAAGAGTCTTCCAATCCCCGCCCCTTTTTTGTTTTAAACTACTGTCTCCCATGTCTCTAATTTATCCTATTTCACTTTTCAAAAATGACTCTGGTCCCTTCATTTTAAGGGGGTTATGGGCAAAGATCCATTTTCTGTAACTTCAAGCTGACTCAGGGGCGTTGTCTCTGTATTTTGCCAGGGACCCTAAAAAGCTTTAGCCTGTTTTCAACTATCTGCACCCAAGCACAGGTTTTCTAAATCACTACTCTGCACTTTTCACCTGTTCTTAAACTGTTTACTCCGTATAAGTTGCCACCTAGTTTAGACTTAGATCTACCCACATAGCATGCTAACAATTTAACCTGAAAGATGTTCACTCACACCTATTCACACACACATTCATACTCGCACAAAATATTGGTCGCTCTGGTCTGAACCCATTCGGTTCTATTCTAAAATTGCCTCGCCCTTATACGGCTCTGGCCAGAGACTCCCGCGAGGTTCCTCCCTACCGTGCCGAAGTGACCTGAGCTTCGGAGGTGATCTGGGAATGAATATTGAAATCTTTTTACTGTTAAAACACCTAGCTGCTTCTGCTGTGTTTGCCTCTCCACTTTGACACAGCTGCAGCTTCTTTGCCTTTTTTCTCCTTAGCTTTGGGAAGAGTTTTTTGGTTTTTCTTTTCCTCAATTTTCTATCTTTTGCCTTTTTTATGGGTTTTTCTTTTTATCTTTGACTTTTGCAGGTAGTTGCTTCCCTTTCTCCTGTTGACCACCTTTTCTTTGTCTTTTTCCCTGTAAGCAATTTCAGCCTGCATTTTCCCTTCAGGTTTCCCTGGCCTTTCAGTCCCTCCTTTTTTTCTTTACATTATCTTCCTTTCAGGTTTCTCTGGCTTTTCAGTCTTTTTGTGCCTTTCAGGTTTCTCTGGTTTTTCAGTCTTTGAGGAGTTTTTCTTATTTCTTTGACTTTTGTAGGTAGTTGCTTCCCTTTCTCCTATTTACCACCTTTTTTTTTTTTTTTGCCAGTCCTGGGCTTGAGCACTGTCCTTGGACTTTCTCAAGGCTAGCACTCTACCACTTGAGCCTCAGCACCACTTCCAGCTTTTTGCTGTGTATGTGGGGTGCCGAGGAATCGAACCCGGGTCTTCGTGCATGCTAGGCAAGCACTCTACCACTAGGCCAAACTCCTGGACCCCCACCTTTTTTCTTTTTCTCTTTCTCTTTGTTCCTCTTTCCCCTTGTCTTCCTCCCTGTCTTTTTCTTTTTCCGTGTGAGCAACTTCAGCTTGCATTTTCCCTTCAAGTTTCCCTGGCCTTTCAGTCCCTCCTTTTTCTTTTTCTTTGTGCCTTTCAGGTTTCTCTGGTTTTTCAGTCTTTCCTCCATATCTCTCACTTGGCTCAACTCGCAGTTATGCCCCTTTTGTGCCCTAACTTTGGGCACCAGTATGTTGGTGTCCTTTGTCTCGACTAGTCGGAGAGATGGGGAAAAACACACCCCAGCCAGTCCAAGCCACGAGAGGAGAGACCCACTGTCCTCCCACACTCAGCCTTCCTTCCCCGGAGCACGAACAGAGACGCCACGCAGCTTCATCAAGACAGGAAAATCTCTCTCTCCAAAAAACCCCCTCCTGAGGCAGTCCCTCCAGCTAATATACCCTCACTCTAGGTCCCAGCAGAGAGTGATCAACAATAACACATCTGTAACCAATGGTAATCAAGTCTTGCATCCTGCCTCTTGCGCCTTGCCTTGTCTCAGCAGAATGTTATTAGACATGGCGTTACTCGGTCCCCAACACATAAAAACTGCAGGTGTGTTTGTGTGTGTATGCGGTCACACACGGGCACACACACAGACACACACAGGTCTCATCTCCGAAAATACCTGGCATGTCCTGGCATGTGGTCTACTTACTTACTTGGTCCAAAGCACTGGTGCTCCTCAGGAGTCTCCTGTCTGGAAAGACTTAATTTGGAGACCCATCATCATAGCAATGTTTTTGTTAGGAGAGAGACATAGAGAGAGAGAGAGAGAGAGAGAGAGAGAGAGAGAGAGAGAGAGAGAGAGAGAGAGAGAGAGAGAGAGAGAGAGAGAGAATCTGGGGTGATCTTTAGTAGCTTAAGACATCTTTGAGTAGAAATGAGTGATGTACTTTAAGAGTTTTCCCCCTAAGTCTCCTTCCAGAGTGCAGGGAGAATGCACCATGTGGAGTTGAGAGACAGTGGGTGTCCATGTCTTTCTTTCTGCCTGCCCCAGCAGCAGGCAGGGATCAGACAGTCGTAGCATCAAAAATCTTACAACCCAAGTTTAAATGACCAGATATCTGGATTTATTATTACACAGAATGCCTGCTTATGTCCTTCCCAATGCTTACTTTTCTTTTTTTCAATGATATAAAGGTTTTTGTTTCCTGAATTTCCCCCTAGAACTTTGTATATGAGAGATAGTCAATGTACTTAAAGAGTGCCTTGCTGTAACCTTAAATCCTAGAAATTCTGCTTTCTCTCCAATCTTTCTTTCTTCCTTTCTTTCTTTCTTTTTTTCTTTCTTTCTTTCTTCCTTCCTTCCTTCCTTTCTTTCTTTCTTTCTTTCTTTCTTTCTTTCTTCTTTTTCTTTTTTTCTTCCATTTATTTATTTATTGTCAGGGTAATGTATAAAGGGGGTTACAGTTATATTCGCCAGATTGTAGGTCCAATGTTCACGTTTCTTACTTCTCATAGAAATGTAGCTCTTTCCCTTTTCATAAATAAAGCGCACTTATGTAAATTGTAATTCAGGTACATGAGAAAGAAAAGGAAAAACAGCTCTATTTATATTGAAATGTGGAAAAGCTGCTGTAAACTTCTCAACTAAAGAGAAGGTTCTGAGCTGGCCACTGGAGGCTCACGCCGAGAGTCCTGCTGAGTCAGGAGGCTGAGGTCTGAGGCTGGGCGTCACAGTCAGTCCTCGAGACTCCCATCTCTCAGCAGTGAGCACACGCTCGAGCAGAAGCTGATCTGTGGCTCAAGAGGTAGAGGACTGGTTGTATACACATCATTGCTTCCTCCAACTTAATTTCCACACCTTCCCCATCGGTTCTTTCCCTCCTGAGAGCCGAACACTGAACATGAAGTTAGAAACTAGGGTTACCTAGTCCTTATCACAAGTTATATAATATAAATTTAAGGAAGTTAAAGACCAATCTTTTGTTGAAATGACAACGGCTGTCTTGGAAGGAAGAGCATCTCGACTGAGGGTGACTGGCCATTAACAGAAATTATATAGAAATTAATAGAAATTATGGATCTAGAAGCAAAGAACTGAGAATTAAAAAAAATTGTTCTCTGAAATGTAAATGCAGCGCTGTCACCTTCCTGTTCTATGAGCTTCATTTGTCCCTGAGCTGGGATTAGAACTCACAGTCTGTGGACCCAGGGGTGTTTTAGTGTCAGAAAGTGGTGGAGAGGAACTACAGTGTGCAGATAGAGTGTTCTCCTGCCTGGTTGCATATAAAGCAATTATAGATCCTTACTTCCAGCTGTTAAATAGTCATTCTTGTAACGACTGAAAATAAACTCTTTTTTTTGTATCTTGGTTTAAAATTATAGTATTCAATTGTCTGCTTGCTCCAGTGAGTGATTCTGGAAATACATCCTATCCTTCCTCTCTATTATTAACCACATATTTTTAGGTAAACTTGAAGGGGTGTTTGGGGGCAGGGCCTGATGGGACTCATGCTTTCAGCTCTTCTCCTGTGCGTTAGGCTGCTACAGGGGCATCTTGGATGGTGTTTACAAGATGCTCATTCCAGAAGGCAATGGCTGATTAGACCCTCATTGGGCAACAAGAAACATGGACAAGAAAGCACAGCCTCCCCCTGCGAAGCAGGACCCCAGAGTTCCTGCACAGTTAGGAACTTAGCTGCTGTGCTCCTCTGTCTATCCCATCCCCTCTTCTTTGTGCCCATATCAGGCTTCATTCCCAAGTTTCATCCTTCATGGCGCCATTTCTGAGCTCATTGGATCCAATTCTAGCTCGTTACTCCTCCCGATAGCTCAGAACCCAGCCCTTGGGTTTCTTCCTCCGGCATTGGCTTCCTTTTCCTAACCTAGAGTGTTCTCACATCCTTGGGTGTGACTGTCACCCTGCAGCTCTGTGCCTTACTTCAGGTCCCAGTCAAAGCCTGACCTGTTATTTTTCTGGCACATTCACACGATCATGGGCTTTCCTTAAAATTTACAGCAAGAGTATACAGTGGTAGGCAGGAACCTCACTTAGCACTCTACCAAAATGGAAGCTCTCTACCTTTCCTTTCAGTGGTGGCACAATTAAGGATGACAGTTAACACAATCAACAGAGGACACTTAACTCGATTGTAACTGTTTCCTTGCCCTTGGCCTCAGTTGTGCTGCTACCATGGAAACCTGTCTCCCATGGAGTCTGATCACCTGCACATTCCAACCATATCTGCTTAGCGTCCCCAGTCATCTTATTCTAGGTTCCGGTATTTTACGGCATCTCTCCAAACTTCACCAGGAGCGATCCATGAAACACACAGCAAACAAACACTCCCACCCGACTGCAGGCAAAGTGAAAACTGAACTGTAATCTTGCTTGTAGGTGGTGTGTGTGTTGGGGGTGGGAGTGAAGACCACCTTGTAATTCGAGCAGCTTGCAGTTCGTGAGGCAAGATAAACGTGTCAACCGGTGAAGCCCTGCTGACCTCTGTGACACTCAAACATATAAAAGTGATGGCTTTCAAAGTGTACCCCCTGAATTTAGAGGTTTCACTGAGACCACGTAGGAGAGATTTGAAGTACAATACTCACAGAATCCCATAGATATTGACCCCATTATATATCTTTTTAAATGAAAGGTATATAGTACAGATTTTGCAAACAGTATGAAGACCCCGGTGGCTGTTGTTCTTTTTCTAGGCGTTGTCAGCCATGACTGAAGGTCTTGTACCTGGTGGCATTAACTCAGCAGTCTGACTGTTAAAGACTAGAGCTTTACGGCCTATAGCTTCTCTTAAAACCAGATGGGACCCCAGGGCACAGGTATGTACGAGCGGGTTACAGAGTTCCAGTGCTGGGTTCCTAAATAGCCCAGACCCAGATCTTTAATGTAACTGACCCACAGTGTCTGGGAATAAACTCAGGAAATGTGTGAATTCACCTTGTGGATCTGAGACAGCCAGACAGTGATTGGTGGTATAGACGATCAGCGTTCCGCTTTCCTACCTCCCTCGGAGGGGCAGTCGTTGGAAAATAATTGATTCAAAAGATTTTTTTTTATCCTGAAAGCAATCTTTCTCTTATGCAGAGTAAACTGTCTACTTAGTAATCAGCGGGACAAGCCCCAGGCAAGGGCAAAACTCCCAAGGACCAAGGACTTTGCAGCACTGCTCTAGCCTGCAATTCCCAGCTTGGCAGATCTTGGCACTGGGCAAGGTTTTGCCCAGAAGAAGAGCTCATGACTGGGCCTGTCCTCTGTGTCTTTGGTAACAACGTGTTTATCACGGAGTTCTTGTTTTTGTGAGGCTGCTGCAAGGCCTTGAGCTATCAGCAGTCCAGGGCTGTGGAGACATCACTTACCCAATGTTAAGTGGCTAGGTCATCTGACCTTGGCTGTGTGATGGGATGGAAAGCTACACAGCCTCGCAGTAGTCAGGGGAAAGACCACACACTGGAGAAGCCTCACGGTCTTTGGGGAAGGGTGAGGCCATGGAGACATTTGGGGATTTAAAGGCAAATCAGGCTGGAAAGATTTCCAGTTTGTGGTGTAATCTGAATACTGAAAGTTGCTTTAGCGATGAACAGTCATGGCCCTGGTCTAGTTGTTCCCACAGCATGCAGAAACGCTGTGATGTGTCAAGTATCACAACGGGGGAAGGATGAAGAAAAGCAGATCATCCTTGGCTTCAAGAATGAACTGCAGCTGGCCTGGGTGGGCTCCGGCAGCCCTGAGCAGGGGCTGGCTTTAGGGCTGGTGTCTAGAGCAGAGCATGGTGTAGAGACACTCAAGTAGCAGGGGTCCAGATACAAACCTCAACTTGGCAACATAGGAGGAAGGACTCCTATGTGGGGTGATGCTGTGGTTTTTAACGTGTCCCACCGAAGTTCTTCCTCATGTTCATATGTTCAAGCCATCCACACAAAGGACCTGTGGGAGGAAATTAAGATCTGATGCGGTCAGGTGGAGCCTGAAGGTGGCATTAGTGCCCGGAAGAGGAAGACCTAAGTCAGCACAGCTGTTCTCTCCTTGTGATGCACAGTGCCATGTTTGATGTAGCCCAAGGCCCTCTCTACACCATTCTATTAGATGCAGAGCCCCCAGAACTCTGATTGACATGAACTCCTATGTTACTGGTCTCGTGTATTTTTTTGTAATGGCAGAGAATGGATTAAGGCAGATGAAAAGTCAGGGCCAGACAGAAAAGGACAGAAGAAAAGAAAAAGAAAAAGAAAAAGAAAAAAAAAGGACAGAAGAAGTGAAAGTCAAGGATGACAGAAAGGTCCCTGACATGGAAGGGACTGGCAG
This sequence comes from Megascapheus bottae, assembly GCF_031878675.1. Taxonomy (NCBI): domain Eukaryota; kingdom Metazoa; phylum Chordata; class Mammalia; order Rodentia; family Geomyidae; genus Megascapheus; species Megascapheus bottae. Next base: position 3,394,145 of record NC_143527.1, read on the forward strand.
GGGTGGTGGTGTTTGTTCTCAGGCTCAAGCTGGTACATGGTTTTGCTGCAGCGTCAGTATGCATAAGTCCAGCCAACCTGGGCAGAAAAATCTACAAGAGTCCATCTCCACTGAAACTATCAAAAAACAGGGCTGGAGAGATGGCTCAAATCATAGGGCATCAGTCTAGCAAGTGCAGGGCCCTCAATTCAAACCCCTACTAACACCAAAGAGAGAAAGGAGAATGATCAAAACAAAGCTCGTGCTCACTCAAGATGGAACATTAGGGGAAATACTGGACCTGACGCTGGAGATCTGAACTGAAGCTTCAGATAAGCAAATGCAAGGAGGTATTCTGAATTGGGCTTTTTTTTTCTTTCTTCCATATGTTGATTTTACTTAGGTTAGAATGCCTTCCTTGATATGAAGTAACATTTAAGAATATTTCAAGTGACAGACAATGTAGAACATTCTAGAGTGGTTGAAAATTACTCCTTCACTGCTCATTTGGATAATCTATACGATTTATGGACAACTTACAAAATTAAAACAAGTAGAAGAAAAGACATTTCTCATAAAATACTACTATGCAGAAACAGAGCACTTTATCATATTTCCTCCAACTTACTTGTGACATATTTCATTTGCATGCACTCACAATTGAGAGCACAATGCCTGTCCTGTGGCCGTGTTACAAATGTGTAACTGTATTTCAGCAGAAATGACAAAAATAAAATAATCTATTGTATGTGATGCCCTATAATTATCATTTAATTAGTCTTGTTTATTAGTAATTTGCATTTTTATGGCCTTGTATTTTTATTCCACCACCATTTTTAATGTAGACACACAATTAAAATGACACTGAAGAAGACAGCAAAGAGTTTCAGGTCCCCTGGACAAGGTGACAGATTAGAAGTTTCCTCTGTGTGGCTGAATGAGAAGTGGGAGGGTCACAAACGAGAGGGTGGAGGTTGGGAACACAGCCTAGTGGTAGAGGAAATAATGCTCCCAACCAAAGGACAGGACAGCTAAAGGAGATGGAGAAAATGAGGATGTGGAGAACTGTAGCTCCACCCTGGCTCCTAGGCGAGGGGACTGATGAGACAGGTGGCCCTGGTGGTGACAATCTGGAAGTTCTAGCCTCAATTCCAGCAGGTGAGTTGGGCATGAGATAGTGCTTCTTCATGACCCACCAGTATTGCAGAAAAAATCCATCGCTTCACTCTCCCTGTTGGAATATGATAGCCCAGCATCATCTCGAGGGAGGCCTCTCTGCTCAGCATTGAGCTACTCCACGGACCTGAAAGGGAGGAACAATCTCAAGTTAGGGGGACCGGGGCCATTCTGCCACAGTGTTGGGGGGCTCTCAAGATAGCCATGTTGCTTAAGGATGCAGGATGAAGGAGGGAGGGAAGGGGAGGAAGAGGTGGAGGAAAAGGAGGTGGTAGTGGTTTTAGATCAATTTTCTTGGTGAACATAGTCACACAAATACTTCATAAAATACTTGTAAATCAAATTGAGCAATACACTGAAAAGCTCATATGCCATGATTAAGTTGTTTCTATTTCAGACATGCAAGAGTGCTTCAATATACACAAGTCAAAAAGATTATATAGTACTTAAGTGGAATCAAGAACAAAAGTCATGCCTGTAACCAGGAGGCTGAGAAATGAGGATTATGGTTTGAAGCCACTCCAGGCAAGAAAGTCTAAAATTTTCACCTCCAATTAATCACCTAAAAGCCAGAAGTGGTTCAGATGATATAGCTGTAACTTTGAGCAAAATATGCTCAGGGACAGGGGCCAGGCCCTGAATTCAAGACCTAGAACTCATACAAAAATTTTCTCAGCATAATAAAAGTTATCTGTATGACAAGCCTAGGGTCAACATTACACAGAATAAACAATGAAACTGTAAAATTCAAGGCATATCCTACAAAATCAAGAAAATTGGTAGAGGAGGTGGGTTTTGGAGGGCGAGGTGAGAATGACGACACGGGTGACATTTATACTGATAAACTGCTCTGTTGAACAACAATTCCTTTGAACAAGTGCTTAAAGATAATAAAGGGAAAACTAAAAAAAATTAAAATGTTTACTTTAACACCAGCGTCAAGACAAGACGCTCTCTCCATTCTTTTTTTTTTTTTTTTGATTGGTCATGGGGCTTGAACTCTGGGCCTGAAGCTCTTCAGCTCAAGGCTACCACCCTACCCCTCGAGCCACAGTGCCACTTCTGGCTCTCTAGAGGTTAAATTGGAGATAAGAGTTTCACAGTCGTTAGTACCCAGGCTGGCTTTGAACCTCGATCCTCAGATCTCAGCCTCCGGAATAGCTAGGATTACAGGCTTGAGCCACGCTACCCAGCTTCTCCACTCTTATTCAATGTAATGATTAAATTCGTTATTTTTTGGTTATTGTTGGTGGTTGTGCTTGAACTCTGGGCCTGGGTGCTGTCCCTGAGTTCTTCAGCAATGATTGAATTTTTAGCCGTAGCAATAATGCAAACCAAAGACAAAAAGAAATACTAACGGGAAAGGAAGAGGTTATCACTATTTGCAGATTTTATAATACTTGAAGACTCCATCAGTAAACTTTTAGATTTGATAACACTTCCAGCAAGGAAGAACAATAAAATATATAAGCATACAGAATTTAGTAGCATTTCCCTGTATCAATAATGTACATGTTAAGAAAAAAAATCAGGAAAACAATCTCCATTTCAAATTTCCTCCTCCCCCAATGAAATGACCGGAAATAATCCCAACCAAAGAGGTGAAAAATTTGTGCAATAAAAGCTATAAAACACTAAAAGGTAGAAATTGAAGAAATCCCTAAAGGATGGAAAGGCCTCATAATTACGGGATGGCAGGAATCATATCGTGAAATAGCCATATTACTGAAAATGATTTACAGGCCCAGTGCAACTCCCATCAAAATTCCAATGACATTATTTATGAAAATAGAAAAAAAATCCTAAAATTCATATGGAAGCAGGAAGGACCCAAGTAGGTAAAGAGGCCTCCTCTTTTCCCCTAACCCTGGCCTGGCTTTGAAATGTAGTCACCCAGTCTTTACTTTCCAAGTAGCTAGGATTACATTTGAGCCACTGCTCAGATAGTATCTACATTTTTAACCCTCTAAGTTTTGTATAAAATAATGAGCTATTAGTAGCTTGCTATTCTCCCTCATTTCCTTCATTAAAAAATAGATTTACTTCCTTCACTGTTTAAAAGAAATGGAAGGGAAAGAGTCACTGATTTTGCTTTGTGTCCTATCACTTGTGTGCAGTCAGCATTAACTTCTTGTGGGTAACACTCGGACCTTCAGAATGTGGAAGTTGTATACTGTAGGTGATCTATGGAACTCATTCTAAAAGCCAAACATGTATCTGGTTGACATTTTTACAGGGGAAAAATACCTTTTAAACTTCAGTAAACCAGATGGATCCTGTGCTTGAATTCTAAAGCTGATGGCAGATGTCATGCTAATCGCTGGGTGTGGCCATGGTCAGTGAGCCAATGAGAAGATACCGGGCAAAGCCAGGAAAGCTCAGCCACACAGCTCTGTGTCTGCAGCCAGCAAGAGTTGTGGGGCTCCGGAAATAGGAAAGGGGGAAAACAACATGATTGGGAAGGGTTGGGGGGAGAGAAATGGGGACAAAAGCCATGAGAAGGGGTATCAGTGTGCGAGAAGTAATGCACCTACTACCTGGCGAATGTGATGATTCAAAAGGAGTTGTGAGACTCCGTGAATTCTTCCTTGGGTGTGTAGAGAGGCAGGACAAGCTTTTGAGAGCAGGAACAGAGAGCAGGGTGGTGCAACGGCCTCTGCTGCTCCACTGCGAGGTCAGGGTGAGGATATGCAGAATTCCCTCAGTGTGGATCACAGAAGGACAACATTTCATTCATTCCTCAATAGAAAGCTTTGACCAACTAACAGATGATGCCAGTTCCAGTTCACAGCAATTCTCTTTCCTTGGCTTGTACACATGTATAATACATCTATCTATCTATCTATCTATCTATCTATCTATCTATCTATCTATCTATCTCATGTCATGCATTACATTTGTATGCATCCATCCACATATACACACTGTCCCTTGCAATTTTCTCTCTCTTTCCCTCACACATACAGAGTGAGAAAGAGAATTAGAGTGGACCGTTGATGTGCCTCTTTAACTAATTAAATAATTTTAAGATATTAATTTGGATGCACGTTGGCCTGAGCACTCACTATCGCAGTTGCAAGGCACTATTTCAAAAGCTGTACTAATTTTGCCTGCGGAACAGCCCTTGGGGTTTAGTTATATTAATTTAGTGTACTCTGCTCTACATCAGCCTCAGACCAGAGAGAATAGGGTACGTAAGATATTTGGGAAGAATGCCAACTGAATTACTCCTGGAGCGTTTCTATCTACCTTAGTAATTAATAGATTCTGAGAATCACAGTGTAGGGAACACTGTTCAGTGTTATGTAATAATGTTCTAGGGCCTTCCATTTTTTCCTTGTTCTGTAGCAGTTATTCAGTAATTCAGCTGAAATTTAAATGGAGGCTCTTCCAGCGTTTCTAGGACGAGGGATGCAGCTGTGAACAAGACAGTTTGTATCTCAGAGCCTTACTTTTGGTTCCTGAGTGACCGAAATGACCCCCAGACACACACCCTGCAGCTCTGCGTTCAGGAGCTCGTGGGCAGCGTTGGGTCCAAAACAGCTGGAGGCGTCAGGTTCTTGCCTTTTCCCAGAGGGCTCCATTTTGGAGGCGGGAGCAGAGGACACAGAGGACATTGTCACAGACACCCCTGAGGATGCTAACAGAAGCAGCCTGCAGGAGCTCAGGTCAGAAACCTGGGTGACATCGCGACACACATTGTGACACACACGCTGCCCCTTCTCCCTCTAGAAATTCCACACTACGGTTGAAAACCGGGGGTGAACATTTGATGGAGATATTTCAAGAACCCTACACATGTGGAACTAGTTTCCTGCTCACCTTCCGTGGGTGCCTTACAGGTTTATTTATGGAGTCCCAATTATGAGACTTAGTACTTGTCTGGTTGGAACCTTGTATGACATTCCTCTGATTAGGACTGTGCCTAGTGATTTATTTTCAGCCCGGGTACATGGCACGAAGTGGCGTCATTATTCAACATCTCATTTGAGCCCTGGCAGACGACTTGCAGCTATTATGCACACGCCCTTAGCATATCTGATTTGCTTTCCCAACAGTTGATCCTCCTCATGACTACAGAACAAACTGAACTGCATAAAGATTATGGACACAAAAATACCTCTCACGCCTTTTCCCTCAATATTTATCTTCTCCTTGGGCCAACTTTTTTTTCAGTTGCACAAAGTATGCACATTTTCCTTTAGTTGCTAGGAGTTCCAGTTAAGTCTGTTTAAGTAAAGGACGAGAATAAAGACAAGGCGTTTCACTCCCTGATGTTGCTTTTCTCTGTTTTTAAACCGTTCTCCATGTACTTGCTCAGGCTGCTTCAGGCAGCTTCAGGCGGCGTGAACTCCAGGAGGGGCTGGACCTGAATGTCCTTCTGCTCTGAATGAGCAAGTCATTCAGTCCCGGGTGGGCTCTCAACTTTACAGAAAGGACAGTGGTTTCATAATATTTACTCTAATAGTATGCATTAGGTAATTAGTTATCGAGCATTTTGAAACCCATGAATTGCAAGGGAAATGTGTTGGTCTTTCTATTGTCATTTTCACATTCGGTGTCTTTCGACAGGTTCTCAGATGGGATTTTAATTATTTGAATCTTTTCCTGTGCGATCCCTTTGCTGACCTCGGGAAGGCCATCAGCATGGATTTGTGGGTTTGACCTGTGATACACTGCCAACTGTGGACATTTTCTCCTGAATATTTTAATTAGTATCGCTCCACCCTCATTATCTTTCTCTTCCTCCTTGTCTTCCTCCTCCTCCCCCTCTTCCTCCTTGTACTTCTCTTCATTTCTTCCCATCCTCCCCTTCCTCCTTTCCTACATTCATCATTCTTTTTCTGTCACTCTCCTTTACTTCCTCTTTCTTATCATAATTTTCCATCCCTCATTTCTGTCTCTGCTCTGAAAATATCAAAAGTAACTATATTATTAAAAATAAATTCATTTGTCTTCAAGGCTACATCTCAGCTCTCATTCCTGGACATATGCTGTTTCTGTACACTGGACCAGAAGGAAAGTTCATCTGCTCCCATGGCTTGACTAATGCTTCTGTGCCATGGGGACTGCCCACTTGCAGCCCCCGTGAGTAAACCTTTCTTCTCACCATGCAGGGTGCATATGTACAGCGCTGCATGTGGATCTTTACGATTCTTTCATACAATCCAGGACAGTGTCAGTTTGATCCATTTACTCAGTAATGGAACAGAGCCAAAGTCATATCACCTTTCAGTGCTCAGGTCAGGACTTGACTTCATGCCTTCCGGCTCTACATCTAGAGTCTGCCATGGAAGACTTCTGTTGTACCGTATGAATCAGCAGACCGATAGCTCTCAGTGCATAGTGGACTGTGTCTCATGTTGAACAATAGGGGCCGACACAGAAGAGGGGGGACACATTAGCAAGTCAGGGGACATCTAGGAGACTCTGCCACAATGAAAGGAGTCATCATCAACTAACTGGCTGTGACTGGGAGCTTCTGAGACCCCAGCCACTGACTTGTTCTCTTCATTCTCTCATTTCTACCACTATTCTCACCTACTGGACAGTGAATGAGCCAGTGACAGTTTTTCAAGTTTTCCCTGAAGATAGGGGCCATTCTTTATCCTATAGTGAATTACAAAAGCAGAAACAGGGGTCTCAGGGTGGAGAGTGTTTGTAGTTCATCTTTCCTAAAGAGAAGTAAAAGTCCCACTCAGGACCTGATTTAACATCCAGCAGCATCAGGACTGACTCTTATTCTGCGAGAATATTCCTGCGCTTCTCTGGTGGCACACCACATGAGCATACAGTTGTGGAGCGAACATCAAAAACAATTTTCTGAGAACTGCCGAGCATGAAGAAGAAGAATCAATTAAATTAGCATGTACCGATTGGAGCCAAGTACTACAAAGCTATTGTGAGATTGGATTTAGATGTCCTCTAAACTCTATTTCAAATAACATTCTGGTCCAATTATGACATGATCTTCCTGTATCTTTTCCCAGGCAATTAATGAAGCTCTGCAAATTTCCTAAATATGGATGCCTGCCATCTGTCTGCCTGCAGCATAAGCATTTTTGCGCAGTCGGATTTATTTTTAGTGCTATCAACAGTTGTCGTTTGCCCTCGAGTAGGGATTACATAATTCAAATGTTTGGGTGGGGAGCGTCTCCGCCTTATCATCTTGTAGGAGGCCAGGGGAAGCGTCCTTTATTTATGTGCACTGGTGTGGCTGATGTTTTCATAGCTGACTCTGGGGTAGGCTGCATAGAAGAAGATCAGAAGTGATGGAGGCAATGATTCTAAAAAGAAATAAGAGGTGAAACTTTCAAGGCTATTTGTAATCCCCAATACATCCAAAAAACCTGACTGTATTTAATTCTGATGGCTGTGAAAGTGCCACACATTGATTCTTGTCTCCTCTCAAGACTGCGTGGACAGATTTACCTGAACCATGATGTCAAGCTGGTAACATAACGGGGGGGAACCAAGGGGAGAAGGGTTTACCACCTTGATACCTCTAAATAGCAGCATACAGTTCGAAGGCCCAGTTTTAGTTGTGTCGTGTTTGCTTGCATGGCTCATGGGAAGCATTGTCTGCAGGTTCAGGAATGGTGTCATGGCCACTCTTGCTTGTTCTTGTCTGTGTGTGGCCTGCGATCCACCCTTGCAGACCATAATGCTTCCTGGATCCTGGTTCTGGCAGGACCTGGTCTCAAGGTACAGGGACCAGGGATTTCCACGTGGGTGGTATTGTCAGTCTCTGCATAGTGGATTTCTGCACCCAACCCATGAAGGCTGAAGATGCTATAGTTAGGATGTCAGGATGTGGAGGTGCACAGAATCCAGGAGTCTGCAGAGGTAGCTTGGGAAGGAGACAGAACAGAAGTGAAACAGAAATTCTGAAGAGGAAGCCAGAAGTGGGACAGAAAAAGTATAACAAGTGGTTTTATTTTCCAAAATCAAGGTCTTGATCCAATGTACGCCGAATAATTTTGAGTGGAGGTCATGTGACAGAGCCCATCGCAGATTAGTTCTTTGTGCTTTTATGAGCACACCTGCCACCTTGAGTTTGTGGAAATGTCACCAAGCTGCGGTGTGTCTGGAGAGAGGAGCAAGTCCCCTGCTCTGGGGACTCCCAGGGAGGCTGTCACAGCACCACGTGGTGCTGACGAGTTCTCCACTTTGGGGCTTTGAGCGACTGTGCCTGGCTAGCTTTTCTATTTTTGCGTTAATAATGTTGTTACACAAGTGCTGGCGGCTGGGCCTGCAATCCGAGCTACTCAGGACGCTGAGGGTCATGGATCTCAGTGAGCCCGACAGGAATGGCTCCAATTAGCTGGAAAAAAACCCACCAAAAAACAACAACAGAAGAGGAGCTGTGAGTCAAGTGGAAAAGCACCAGCTTTGAGCAAAAAAGCTAAGTGCCTGGGCCCTGAGTTTCAGCTCGCGTCACAGCGTCCACATGTGAAATATTCTTATTCTGTCCTTATATTTTCATAAGGAATTCAGGACTCCTTTTTCTTTGCCATTGCTATGACTTTTTCTTACGATTGAGTTGGGAGTAATGCTATTAGAACTTAGTAATTATGAGATTTTAATAGTGGTCCTTGTGTAAATTCTATAACAAAAATGATTAATTCTTTTACCCTGGAAAACAAATAGTACTCATTTCCTAGAAGCACATAAAAAAGGAATGAACACATAGACATCCCATGACGTTTCGCTCAGCCTCACCCTGTCCCCCCGAGCCGCTCCCAGCGGGGTCAGCTGTCATGGGGCCGGTTTCCGCTCTGCTCTGCCGGGCACGGGGAAGGCACCCAAGACACACATTTTTGGCGATTTCAGCTCACAGAAATAAGGTATTTGTGTGGTGTTTGAGCTCACTCCTAAAAATAAAGAGCCAGTGCTTGCCACATAAGACCAGTGGGGACTCCATCTAGTTAGAAGATAAAGTACTATTTATTACTTTCAAGTGGAAGAATTGAACCTGAGAGAGAGTATCCTAATTGTAGAAATATGGGGTAAGAAATAATTGTCTCAGAAAGTGCCTGGAAAGCTCAGAATTTTGGAATAGAAATTGAATTTAAACCTTGTCAAGAGATGATCTATGGTTTGTAAGTCTCTATGAATTTATTTAGAGAACAAGAAAAGATTGCAATTCATGTGTGATTATCGTAGTGGCCAAGAAGAAATCAGCTCAAGAAATCATCGGGAAGAAATTAAAAACCCTAGGTGTTTCAGGAGTAGAGAATAAAAAGGGAGCTGAATATCATCTTGGAGGTTAGGAAGACTCGCTTTTAGCAAGTGGCCACAAATTGTGACTTCCAGGGTCCCAGGAGACAGTGGCGTCTCCTTATGATGGATGTTCCGGATCATGAAGTTATTTGGGGATCATTGTTGGTAGATTTCAGAGACTCAGAAGAAATGGTGGAACAAAGAACTGATGGAGCAGAGGGGACATCGATTACCAGTGGTATTAAAGAATTTATTAACATCGATTTTCACATCGTATTTCAAAGGTCATGTTTAACAAACAAGTATTCAAGAAGGGAATCTCTATTTGCAATCACTGGCACAAAGATTTTTAGAACATAATTAAAATTAAGCTGAGGGTTTGTATGTCATAGATACATATGAATGTATGGAATAAATGATACTTTTTAGAGCTGGAACGTAATCAAATCTTCTACCTTTACTATTGGAACTAACTTCTGGGCGATGCTCCGTGAACTCTTAATTTCTTTACCTATCTTTTAAAAGCTCTTCGGTACTGTTGACTATGTAAAGTAGACATCAGCTAATTATTCTGCCTCTTCTCACTCTCCACGTGAGAGGTATTGTTTCCAAAGCTTTCTGTCCCTACACCCCTGCAGGTGTCTGTGCGCTTGTGGGGTTAACCTCCATGATAAAGCTCCATGCCCCTTTCAATCACTATCAGAGACTTGTTAAAGGCCTGAAGGACTGGAGGACGTACTAAGGTCAGCCTTGTGATATTTAAAAGGCAATGAGAAATTGGTATATGGAAGCAAGGCCTTGGTGTGTCTGGGGGGAATTCAGGTGTAGGAAAACCTGCAGTAGTGGGGTGTCACGTGGCCTGGAACAGATCACAGCTGGTGTGAGTGGAGCACAGGTGTGAGTGGGTGTGGGTGTGAGGCTGTGGGAGGCGGCAACCACTCTGGGATTAGGTCAGAAACCCCTTCACACCATTGCTGACCTCAGGCTTTCTGAGCAAGTTAAGGGACCAATTAGAGAGGACTTTTAGCGAGCGTCCTGGAGTGCTTGCATTAACCTTTCACAAGACAGTCTTCAGCGGCACCGAGGAAAATGGATGAGAAGACGAGGGCCGGCTTGCAAGCCACTGCAGGAATCCAAGCTTGGAGTCCGGGCCTACATGGAGGTGGTGGCAGGGTCTTTAGAAGAGTGGAGAGATATATAAACAAGGCTCAGACAAGCCATGTGAGGAGGTGGCCCCCTTTCTTATCAAGAGAAGGGAAACACAATGGAGGTGGATCTTGAGGAAGAGAGGATGGATTCAGACCGCCCCGACTCGTCTACTCTCTCACTCATCTTCGCAAACACACATACGTAGACACACGCACACACAGAAGAATTAAGATACATGGACGTGCAGTGACAGTTTCAGTGGCCGGTCCAGGTGAAAGTCATGTAATCAATGCCCTCCTCTGCACGGCCTGGCACCCACACTGGCACCCACACAGTCCCATCAGTGCGCAGGTGCTCTTTGAAGCACTTTGTGGGACAGTGAGTAATTTTGTAGGTCTGGTGTTTACATCAAGGATTTTTCTGTTTGAACCTTGAAGGACTTTGGGTGGAGAGCATGTTATGAAATGACTGTTCTGAAGGCCTCAGAGAAACCATTTCTGGAAAGAGAACGTTCAAAAGAGGAAGTTTGATTTTAAAGTTAGGACAAGTTTTGATATTTTGGCAAACTTCTGTTAAAACCTTTCTGCTCTCCAGGAACACATGCAGGCAACTCCCTCGAGTTCCGCATTTAACCAAGTCCTCGTGCGGGCTCCCTGAGGCCTCTCCTTCCCGCCATCCGTCCCTCTGTGGACAGGGCTGCGAGCTGCTTGTGGGGGCTCCTTGGGGTGGAGTCTCACGGTCTTTGGCCAACTCCTGCTGCTCTGGAGTCTCTTCTTCCCATACCTCCCACTGCGCTTCCCATGTCACCTCCACACTGTGGGGTCATGGCTGAAGGCAAGATAGCGGTAACTCTGGAACCTTCTCAGCTATTCTCCTTCGTCATCCAGGCAATCCTGATTCCAAGAACTGAATTTTGTACTTGTCCATAAATATGAAGCATTGTTTCAATTTGTGATTCCTACAAAATATGATACCAAGTAAGTAACCCAAGTAAAACTAACAATTTATTATATTATCATATCCCATATTTGATATACTCAATGTATATGTTTATGCATATGTTCACAGCAAATACATTTTATTTTGTAGTAAATACAAATATATTATGACATTAACATGGAATACAAATGTTACATGATAAAATAAATCAGAACACACAGCTCTAAACACTTGAGAACACGCAATGCATGCATTCATGTGTGTGTAGGTTTTCAGAGAACACATTTCATGGGGGCATTTCTAGAACAGAGAGAGGGAGAGTGGGTGTTTAAAATGAGTACAACTTGGGGCCGGGAGTTTGGCCTAGTGGTTAAAGTGCTTGCCTAGCATGCAGGAAGACACGGATTCAATTCCTTGGTACCACATACATAGAAAAACGCCAGAAGGGGTGCTGAGGCTCAAGTGGTAGAGCTCTAGCCTTGATAGCCTTGAGAAAGTCCAAGGACAGTGCTCAGGCCCTGAGCTCAAGCCCAGGACTGGCAAAAAAAAATTAAAATGAGTACAACATTCTTGAACTGTTTTTCTTCTAAGATTATTTTTGTTGGGGGGGTGGGACAGGTGGAGTCAGTTTGAGCAATAGCAAGGCCTGCAGTAGATTTAGGTTACATCAGTAATTCAACCTAAAAAAGGCAACTTACAGAGCAAAAAATCAATCATTGTCCTGTCCATATGCCTAAACATCTTTTCAGTGAAAGATCTTGCAGATAAAATTCAAGTGAATTGTGAGCCTGAAAACTGAGTTTTGTTGAGTGGCCTGTGCTGCTTTCAACTTTATTCTGAAGAGAAAGGACTTGGAGAAGCCTGGAGTTGTTCCAGTGTCACGTGCACTGGGAGCAGAGCCCCACGGCAGGGCCCTCTCCTCCTCCATGGGGCAGCTGGCTGCCCAGTGCCACAGAGCCAGGAGACACGATGGGAGGCAGAGTTGCAGCACACGTGAAATGTGTCTCTGGCTCCCTTCGGTCACACTGTCTTGCCCCATTCTTCCCTACCTATTTCCCTCAAGTGTGATCCTACTGCTGTGGTGTGGAGCCTTCTACATAGCGGTGGCGTCTGTGCTTTTACCTTTCTCTTGTTACAGTTTGACTTAGAAGCTCGGCTGTGGGCTGGAACAGACCTGCCTCACTTTCCCATTTTTGTCAGGCTATCAAAGCTTTTAAGTCCATGTTGCCATTAGGTTGTGCAAGGGTAGAAACCTGAGGGTGTTGGAAAGCAGGGGCAGGTCCTGGGAATAATGGTGGAAAGGTGTCTGTTCAGGGCCTGATTCTGTCCTCTTCCCAGTGATCAAATGTTGCAGAGTGTCCTCTATGAGTCTCTAAAATCTACATTGCCCAGGACCTTTGTGTCTCAGAGTGTTCATGTCCCAGAGGGCAAAGGAACAGAGGAATGAAAACCACTGTAAGCAAGTACCATGCTGGACGTACTGTGCTGGGTTAGTGAGCATGCTTAGCCTGTTGGGGAATGGGGACTTGGAGACATTTTAGGAGAGGTGGGCTTGGACTCTCTGGGGAACTGTTAGGAAGAAGGGGAGTGGAGAAGCCATTCTCGGCAGGGTGAAGGGCGTGCCCAAGGGTCCAGGGGTAGGGGACTGTGGGATCTGGAGGGATGAAGCCATGCTTAACTGTCTGGAGCATGAATTTCAGGAGTGGAAGGGGAGGAGGCAGAAGCTTGAAAGTGAAGAGAAAAAAAAGACTTTATCATGATGGTGTGGAAAGCCCAAAGAGAAAATTCCAGCCTCGATGGCAGTGAGGATGCATTGAAGAGCTTTAATCAGTAGTGAAGGGGTCAGACACTTACAGGGAGACTACATTAAAGATCTGAAGACTGCTTGATGAGCAGAAAACCAGAGTGGAAGAGCCGCTGAGTGATCTGAAGGAATGTGTCTACCAGGGTTGTGAGCGGGGCGATTGGTACCTCCGTGACCTTGGGAGAGTCTAGCTGAGGCACCAGTCCAGTTGTGTGAAATCAGCCTCTCCCCTCAGTCTGAGGAAGTACCCCCTCCCCAAATGCTCAGAGGCTACTTCCGAGAAAATCACGACAGCTGCGGGTGTCGCTGTCAGGCCAAGCCCTGGTGGCCCACAGGTTAGACTGGTGTTCTGTCCATGGACTCCAGTCTGCCTCTTTTATTATATGCTCAGACTCTGATTCTTTGCGGAGGTTACCAGGGACTTGAACACACGGAGAATGAGGTCTTGGGGCCTCACTGGGCCACGAACCTTCTCTGTGATCATGAGCTTCAGGACACAGGCCACTTCCTCCCCCACCCCACCATGACCAGGGTGGCAGGCAGCCAAGACGCCTGATCCAGCCAGGAGCGTCATAGGGGAGTGAGATCTGATTTCTTCCCTCGCACTGGCATCATTTATCAGGACTTTTGTTTTTCTAGGAGTCTTGGAGATGCCTTCAGATGGTCGCTGTGCTAATGTCCCTGAAGAAGCTTTATAGATCAAGTGAAAAAGAGTGCACGTGATGCACCAAAAAAAGTCTACTAGCACTTTTTAAGAACATGACCCTTGACATACAATCCTGTCCTAGACACAGGGAAGCTGCACCTCTAGAAAACGAACTTCCTCTCCAGTGACCAAGGATCTCTGAAAGCACAGACAGCGTCCAGCCCGTTCTTCAGATTTCTTGGCCAGTGCTCCTGGAACCACATCATCTGGTTTCTCAACGCAAGCCAAAGGTTTAGTTCACTGCCTCCCACTGCTCAATCAAGAACTCTGTGTACTTTTTTCCCTCGGAACTGGAAGTGCAGACACTTAATTATAACTTTCGATTGCTTGAAATTATAGGGCTACAGAGTGACTGGCACGTGTTTCAGAGGAAAATCATGTTCTAAATCCTGAAATAACATCTCTGTCTTTTCGCATTCAGGAGGGCTGTAGGGGATCTGTCAGTGCATACCATGAACTGTGAGCGTAAACATAACTCTTAATGGCAACAGGAGGGGGTTCTAGGTTGTACTTCTCCATCCAATTGTTTATCTTTTAATGGAACTTCCCTCCTGAAGTGTCCGGAAGGATCCCAGACACGTTTTTTTTCTGGTTCCTTGGAAACAGTGAGAGCCTTGGCCTCCTCGAGATGATCTGAGTTGGCGGACACAGGGCCCTGGGCACAGCGATTTTAGAGAAGGAAGGCAACTTCAGGAATTCTTCAGGAACCCTGGTCTAGAAGAGAAGCAGACATCTATTTTCCAACAGTCCAGGAGGACAGATCTGCCCCAGGGATGCCAAAAGGACTGTGTTTCTGCTGAGGGCGTCATGGAAAAATCTCTCCTTGGCTTCACTGGCTTCTCTTGGGAAGCTCTGGGGCTTCCTATCTTCCACCATCTTTCTATGACTTTCTTTCCTGTCTGTCTCTGTCTGCTAGTCAGACTCTACCTCCTTTTTCTTACAATAATGTTAGTCATTGTATTTCAAGCCCTCTCTAATCTAGTATGATCAACTGTGAGATTTGTCTTCACCAGTCCCAACTACAAAGACCCTTTATTAGAATAAATTCTGTATTCTGAATTTCCATGCACACATAATTATTTGGGAGCCACAGTTAAACACGTTACAAGTCTTACTTGTAAAGGGGGAGAAAATCTAAGAAAACACTTTATGCAAGGGAAGAGCCTTGCGAATTATCTTAAGGGCTGAACCATTGGGTTCTCATCCATTTATCCTAAGCCCCCACCCAGTTTCCCCACTAGCATGCCTGGGGGCCCCAATGCCCCATGTCCTTTCACTCCTGTCCCCGGGGTCAGCATTGGCAGCCCATCACTGCAAACTGGTCACTTACAGTGACCACCTGGGGAGGAAAGTATCATCACAGTCCTAGGGGCCCCTCAGCAGAATTCCCTCTGGTCAGGGAACATTCATGCTATTCCTGGGACTGGGGATTACACTTGGGAATGGGGCTTACGAGGCAAGTACACTGACACGAGAGCCACATCTCGGCTCCCCTCCCTGTTTGTAGTCTGCTCCTGAGGTGGGATTTTGCTTTTGCTTCAATCAACCTTGAAGCATACTTGCTCTACCCATGCCTGCAGAGTAGCTGGGATCACAAGTACACACACATCTGAGGGACAACATTAATTGTTTGAGTGAACATCCATGAGAGGGATTTGGCAGTCTGTGTTTTCCCTGAAAACAGGTCAAGCGAAGGTCAAAGCGATCAAATTGGATTTCAGAAGATGATTATAAGTGCAGTGGACAGAGGTCATGGCACCCAGAGGAGGCAGTGGAGAAGAATACAAGCAAACCCCCGTGTGAGCAGCCCTGCACTGTGTTGGACAGGACCCAGGAGATGGTGTGGGACAGAAGCACCAGGAGAAGATGCCTCCCCTCCAGGTGCCATGTTTTCTACGTGTCCTCCAGGCCTCGCTGTGGGCCTGGCTTCCTGGGTGCATGCACCGATTCCAGTGAACTCTGTGCCTTTCAGCAACTCTCTCAAGATCTCCATTTCTGGCCATCTGACAACCCCTAGGAGTCAGGAAGAGAAAATAACTTTTTCTTTCCAGCTCTGACCGTTCTTGGCTTTGCCTCCAAACCAAGAGTCCAGGCAGTCAGCAGGGCAGGTGTCTCTTCGGGGGGTGGTGTTGGGATGTGTGCCAAGCGCCTCCACAGCTGGTCTTTACTGGGCTGTGTATTTCGATAATAGGTTGTGCTTTTAGCCTCCATGTATACAAACTTTGTGTTTCTCCCTCACAAATTAGGCCTGAACATTTCTCTTGCAATCGCCTATAAGCGTCATGAAGGTAGGACTGTAATATCCTGGTTGTTGCTGTAGTCTAAGACTTAGCATATAGAAAAATGGTTAAGAAATGTACAGAATGTATTGTCCTCACTCCAGTGTCCTGCACTTTCCAAAGACAATTCCTTTTCTTTTAGAGTTACCTCTGAATTCAGAATCTAAGGTGGGGACACAGTGTAACCCAAGCTGGGCTGCTTTGCATAAGAAGTGGGAACACAGTGTTTCAGAGTCCTCAGGTGGGAATCCAAGCTCAATTTCTAAGTGCGGCCAGCCCCAGTCCTTCCTGAGGCTGGGAGGGCAAGACCTGCCTTGGTCCCCTCCTTTGACCTGTAGCTGACTATCCTGTCTTCTTTCTGTATTTGCTCACATCACCTTCCCTCTTTGCAGTAGAACACCACTCTCCTTGGATTAGCACAGGTCCAAAGATGTCCTCTGAATCCCATGACTTCTGTAAAGATTTTTTTATCTCCAAATAGGCCCTCTTTGATATCATATTTCTTGAGGGTAAGGAGGGAGAGAGACATGGGACGGAATCTAAACAGGCAGCATGCAATGACTTTGTTAGTCATCCCAACTGGTAATAATACGTTGGTGAGAAATCTCGATGAATCAATATAGGCGATGACCGAAGGCAGTTAGATGAAGAAGCCACACCTTTCCCCTCCTGTGGGTGCCTCTGTGGTACAGGGCGGGCAGCTTCCCGCCATGGGTGCTTGCTCCTCACCCCTCAGGCAGCTCAGCCTGTGACACGGATTCCAGCCTAGGTGCTCTTCTGGGCTGCGCCCAGACAATTCCTCACAGGCTAGATGGTGCATCCTTCCTTCCTTTGTATCTGCAAAGATACAGTTCTGGAAGGAATGAGGAGCTCTGGTGCCCATTTCTATTTAGAAAACAGAAAATAAAATCTCATATGCGGCTGCTGACTCTGTTGTCTAGGGAGGGTGAGACAGATCACCGGCCTGCCTCGTGGAACCACTGTTCTTTTCTCATAAATGGCAGACATAGGGTCAGTGGTACCAGATCAATACTAATTTCATATTTAGGTTGGGGAATCATTCGCTGCAGGCCATTCTGTCTGCGGTTGGAACTGCTAGTGCATGCCCCACTCGGGAGGCCATAGACCAAATGGTTCCCCGGACAACATCTTTAGGGCGCTGAACTAATGCTTCTGTCAACAAGAAAAAAACACTAAGGTTGTATGTGCTAAAAGGAAATTTTTTTCTTCACTGATTTTTATTAGCCATAAATCTTCTGTCCAATTCCCCAGCACAGCAAAGGGAGAAGCTAAAATACCTGGATCCCTCAGGCAACAGGACCAAGGAGTAAGTTTGTGAAAGGCTCATGTGTGTCCCGTCTAATGGGGAATGCTTCACGTTCAGTCTCTGGAGACAGCCTGAGGAGAGGCTCAGGTGTGGCATGCCACAGAGGAACAGACAACAGTTTAGGGACAGTTCCCGCAATCCCAGCAGAACTTTGACATCACGGATAACTCTCACTAAAGTAGAAGAGGATTTTGTTGTTGTTATTGTTTGTTTTTGTTTTTGGTCAAGACTCCCGGATGGTAAATTCCTTTCCCTGGACATGGCACTGGCAAGCCCATCTCCTAGCGATGGGCTGCTCACTGTGCAGGAGTGAGGAGTGAGGAGTGAGGGCGGGGGAGGGAATGGAAGGGCTGAGGTGATTTGTGGGCAGGACCTTCCTCTTGGGGGAAGTATTGGGAACCAGGAATTCAATTGTTGAAGGCAGCTTGTAGACGTTAAGGAAGAGTCAGCTGTAAGAAGTCCAAACCATACTGATTCACATGAAGATGATTCCTGTCTGTCAAAGCCCTGTCGGTCAGCAATTTCAGATTATGAGACCCAATCAGTGGACAGGAGAACTAAACCCTTGAGTGTGACAGTGGTGCACTGCCAGTGACAGCTGAATGTCACAGGTTCAGCGTCTTCAGTTGCCTGAACTCCCTAAGTCCAGTGCCAGTTGCCTAGCAGGTCCCCAGCACCGTTGACACTTCTAAGTCCTAAGAAAAGATTTCCGCAAATACCTGCTGTTCAAAGACTTCTCCCATTCAATACTTCACCCGTCCAATCTAAACTTCGATTTCTTTCCAAATCCCTGCTTACAATTAATTGTATAGTCACGAGTACTAGAGTGTGACTGGCTACAGAACTTATTTGACGTGATTTGCTGCATATTTTGGTAGAGAACATGGACTCTCAAGTCAGCCTGCCTGGACTGGAATCTTGATTGTCCACCTAGTACCTGTAGGACTTTAGGAGAATCATTTCCTTTTTCCTCCCTCCCTACCTTCTTCCCTCCCTCCTTCCCTCCCTCCCTCCCTACCTTCCTCCCTCCCCTTCTTTCCTCATTGGTGAACTTTTCTGGTGATCTTTAAAGACAGGCTCATTGTTGGGCCACTTTTGTCCATTCTTGTCCCTGGGTCAGAACACAACTTTCTAGAGTAACAGTGTTTGTTTCACCTTCAGTATGTTGAGTGTGTAACTCTGTGTCTAGGTTCTTGACTTCTTTGTTCCTCTCATCTGTTACTTGCCACCTCTGCTCTCTCAAGCACAGAAGTCACATGCTTTGTTGGCTTGGTTTGTGTTAGCATAAGGTCTGAATCTGGTCCAGGAGATCCAGTTCTTGGTGGTTTCCTCCACTTCACAAGCAGCCGTCCCCATGGGCGTCGTGTAGAATACGGCCTGCAGTGGAGGGCACTGCAGTCTGGACAGGAATTTCCCAGCATGAGGCTGGGGACGGCCTCTCCCTCTTCCTGAGTCTACTGTGTGTGTGTGTGTGAGAGAGAGAGATAAAGACACTCCTTTCCTTGCTCTGTGATACCTTGTGTTCTTAGGATCCTCGGCAGATGTAGTCTGTTGAAACTGGACTTTTAGGCCTTGGGAACTTTATAAATTAACTATCCTGTTATAGGTGGGCTGTGAGCGGCCGTGGCTGCTCCCCCTGGGGGCCCCAGGGGTTTTGGCTCTCCTTTCGGCTGCTTTTGGCCTCTTTCAGCTTCCACCAAGCACGGGCCCTGTGCTGAGCTTTAAGACATCTGGAACACAGCCTGTGTGCCA
This sequence comes from Megascapheus bottae, assembly GCF_031878675.1. Lineage (NCBI taxonomy): Eukaryota > Metazoa > Chordata > Mammalia > Rodentia > Geomyidae > Megascapheus > Megascapheus bottae. Next base: position 3,413,479 of record NC_143527.1, read on the forward strand.
AACCGAGCTGCCTTCCTATTTCCCCCAGAAACCTATGTTGACTTTTAATTGCTGACTAATATTGCATTCTGAAGCTTCAGAGGGCCATTAACTTTTTGTTCACACCACAGAATGTACCACACCGCCTGTGCTTCTTGGGGAGGTGTGGGAGAGACCGCGTGACAGCTGGCTGTTTTCAGACTTGGACTCCACGAATGGGAGACCATCTAACAGGTCAGGATGCAGACCTGCCTCTGCCTTCTGCCCCGTGCCCAGGCCTTCCTCATGGATCTTGGAGTGTTGAAGTTTCCCAAAGGCGAGGGAGGGAGGGAAGGAGGGAAGGAGGGCCACCACTCTAAAACTTCCAACTGATCATCAGTTTGGAACAGAGGGTGTCTGTCACCTGGGAGGGCTAATGGTCTTTCAAGCCTAATCTCAGGGGAAGGACTAAGGAGAATTAATAGCAAGAAAAATGTGTAAGGGATCACAGCAATCCATTCCCAATCACTCAAACTTCAAAAAGAAAAAAAAAACCACCCTTTGGAACAAGGAATTCAGAGCCTTTCCATGAGTAATGGCGCTCTATAAACTGTTTGCAGAGATTTCACGTCAGAAGCCATGTGCCTTACATGTAAATGTTGCATTCTCATGTCTGTTTAGTTAGCTTCAGTGTAGAGAGACTAATTTACTCTCCTTTAGTTCCCGCCCCTGATTCTTTGAAGAAAATATTGCAAAGGCAGTCCATCCAGAACATTTTAAGACATATCCCATAAGACCCCTCCCTCATCATATTTCAAAACTACTCCTTGTTCTACAAAAAGGTCACAGAAGCATTTGCCTTCCATTTGTTCAGGTGGTGACACATCGCCGACCAGCCTGGCTTGTGCTTAGATTTTTCTGAGCAGTACCCAGCACTCAGCAAGCCAGCCTTGCACATGGCCTTGAGGCCCTGAAGCAGGGAAGTGGTGACTGGAAGTCTGTTCATGTCTTAGTCCTGCTGTCAGAATTGGGCATGTAGAAAGAATCTTAGACACACAGACAGTTGTGATGGTTCATTTCTCATGTAAAAACTAAATGTACAGAAAAGGACTCTTGAAAGTGTATATGGTGGCTCACGCCTGTAATCCTAGCTACTCAGGAGGCTGAGATCTGGAGGATCATAGTTTGAAGACAGCCCTGACAGAAAAGTCTGTGAGACTTCATCTTCAAATGAACCTCAAAAAGCCAGGCTAGGGGAATGGCTCAAGTGGTAGAGCACCAACAGAACAAGGAAGTCAACCGAGCCCAGTGTCTGTGTTCAAATTCTAGTACTGGGAAAAATACATTTGGTGAAATTGGTTTCCCCGAAATAGCAGAAGATTCTTAGCAGGATCACCACTGCATGTTGTGAAGATTTGATGCAATTTATTTCATTGCAATTAAGCCACCTAGTATCAGACAGAAACAAGACCTTTGTGCCATAAGAAATATTTGCAAAGAAGAAAAAATGTATCCAAACCATGATATTCAAAGACACAACCTGAGGACCACGGCTAAATGCATCAGTTTTGGAAAGCGTAGACTCTGTGGGCCAGGAGTAAACTCTAGTCCAGGCTGTGCATTCGCCAGGGCTCTAGGAAGGAAAATGAGCAGCCTCTGCATTCCCTCTCTTTCTCCCCTCCCTTCCCTTCTCTCTTCTCTTCTTCCCTTTCTCTCTTCACATAGCTTATTGCAAAATGACTCACAGAAGCCTTTGTAGAGGGGCAGTTCCAGCATACAGTTCCTTGTGAGGGCTGTCAGTTTGGAACTGGTAATTAGGGAAAATGCATGTGCGCCCCTGAGCTTGGTTTGCTACTCGACTTACTGCGGCACTTGGACAGGTGGGAAAATATCCGAAAGACACTGGAAACTCTACTGTTGAGGCTTAGCTCTGCAAGATGTTATGAATGTGCACCTTTTCATTTGTACAGGACAAGATGGGGCCTATGGTTGACAGGTGGGTTTTGTGGGGTGACTCAGCCCTCTGCTTGCAAATCCAGGATGGGAAGTCTGGGCTGTCTGTAGACGGTTCCCGGGTGGATCTTCTTACCGGCATCTACACAGGCTTCTTTCTTCATCTGTAGTTGCAGATCCCTGAAAAACTCTGCTTACATTCACTTCCCTTCTGCTCAAGGGTTTTTCTTCTTCTTACAGATTCAAGATGCTCTTTGAAAAGAACTCTCCTGAGGTAAGGAAGTAACTAGGAATGCCCACAGCACTTGTGTCCCCTTTCAGGCTCTAGATGATTTCTGACTCATATCCCTTGATAATGAAGTCTCTCTTCAACAAGGACTTCCATTATTCTCATCACGAGTTCTTCAACCATTCTTTAGCCCTACTTGTTCTGTTTCCTTAGATGTGGGGGCATAAGACAGGCAGCCTAGAGCCAAGAAACAGGAAGCCAGAGCCGAGGCAGTACATAAAAATGGCTTCCTCACACAGTTTTCTGGGTTGTCAGTTTGTGCATGACGTAGGGACTTGATATTTCTGAGTAAGTTGCCCATGACAATTTTCTCCTTGGTTCCTTCTGAGAACTCCGATGGCCATGAGTTTCTAAGCCACGTAGGTGTCCCCTTCATGAAGAAGACAAGAGGCCATCAAGAGTACAGCAATTCCTCTCACATTGCCCATGGCTGCCCTGGTGTCCAGAACTAAAAGATACTGATAGACATCCACGTGTACGTACATACATGCATACACACATATTTTATATACGGGGAGGGAGGTGAATCAATTGCAAATGTGAGACTGGAGGATGAACAGAGGCCAGAGGGACGGAAATGAGAGAATGTGAACATCACAATGCATACCATCTACGGGATGAAGAAGGCACACGCTGTTGAAGAATAAGGAATGGTAGCAGGGAAAGATGGAAAAATCGAGAGGGTTCATACAATCTATGCGTGTGAATTAATAAAAACACGGCTGGGGACTGTAGTCAGCTCGCATGGACGCCGCTGGAAGGAGGGTGAAAGAGAGGGTTGTGATCCCAGCATCGTGTGTGCTCGCATGAAATACAGTGAAACCGGCTGAAGGTGCTTCACAAAGTGAAGTGTTCCTGTCTGTCCATCTGTCTGTCTCTCTTTCTCTCTCCTAAAGGCATGTTCACAAAAGTACCACAGACATCTCTCTCCATCATGTCCTGTACCTGGCCCGAGGTTCCCTTATTCTCGTGGGAAGTGCCAGTGACCGAGTTCAGTGTGTTAGGTTTGTAGTGGTCTTTTGTACGCAGAGTTACCTTTCAGAAGCAGGGGTATTTTCTGTCAGGAGTGCTATGAGTTCATTGGACTGTGTTATTGATGTCTTGGTTCACCTGTGTCAGCATCTAAGCAATGCTGAAGTTTTCAAGCTTCATTATTGTGTTTGAATCTGAAGTTCTTTTGGCTCTTCCTTGTGGCGTCAGTTTTGGAGTGGATTCCAGCTCTCCCTCCTGCAGTGGGATCCCTGATGCTTGGGACCTGTTCCCTCTCATGGCTGGAAGACAGAAGGCCTCTGCTGCACCAGGTAGAAATATTTTTGGGTGGAATTTGATTTGTGAATCATAGCTGCGTTTGCTCCAGGCAGGAATAAAGTATTTGATTAAACTGCCATTTATGGGACTCATTAGACTCCTGCCGTGCAGACTTGATTGCTTGTGTGCTTAAATCTTGCATCTCATTTGTGAGCCGCTATGTGAGGACTTTGGAGTGGCAAACAGCCTGTTGCTTCGTCTATGGAGCTTGAATTTATCAAACGCTCCTGTTTTGTGATACGCAGGAAACAATTGCCCAAGGAAGAGCAGTAATGACAATAACATCATCAGAAACCAGGGCGCTTATCCAACCATTATCACTGGTAGGCTGAGTGATGGAGGTTGTGAAAGACATTCCACATGTTAGCCTGGCATCTCATTAATTAGCAGAGCCCCTGCTTGCTCGGGCCCTCAATGAATGGTGAGGCTCACAACAGAGAGATGCCTTCATATCCTGTTGCCATGCCAACTATCTTCTATTCATTTTCTGATGATATCCTTGATTGATTCTTCTGGGAACTTGGGTTCTCACACAGGCTTCAGCCAGTCTAGTTATTTATTTCCCATTCAATCTTGATGACAACATGGCTCTTCTCTCCTAGGGAAATACCATCACATCTTTCTGGTAAGTATTTGTTCAACCTCAGCTTGGAAATTTTGTTATTAAATATTTATCAAAATTAAATACATGATGCTGTTAATTATTGCACCGATAAAGATTTCTTTCCTGCTGCTGCTCGGCTTTAGGGAACAGAGCGGTGATTGCCCATGCAATCCGCTAGATGGAGCAAGCAGAGAAAGCATCCTGCATTTCACTTTGTAAATAATTGAAGAAATAAATAATGGGATCTTGATGGGTCTGTGGATAATGCAAGGACTGTTTGCCTTTTCTGACAACTTGGGAATGAAAAATCAGCTTGATGGCCTCCTATCTCTCCAGCACAAAATCAATTATGCTCTGAGTTAAACATGTTAGCAGAGGGAGACTCGGTTTAAATGGAAGAACATGCTTATTCATAGTGTTTATTTTAGCTTTCTGAGAGTAAAAAATTTGAGAAAAGAAAAATGAACAAGTTGTCTTTTCTTTTCATTCACATAGATAAATCCCTGTCCCTCATGAGGCCTTAATCCTGCTGCCTTGACACTTACGCTGTAATATCTTGTCTGGTGAGCCCTTTACTTCCTGGGAATGGAAGCAGTATATGGCTTGGATGTAAACAGATGCTCAGTGTTTAGTGGTCTCCTCTTGGTAGCCAAGCAAAGCATTGGTGTTAAGTTGTTGGATCACCTAGTCAGGGTCATACAATCCCTGCAGGATCTCCTGCAAAGGACCTGGCCCATCCAGACCCTCCTTCCCCTGTGCTTACCCCCATGAGATGCATTCTGTCTGGGATTTTCTCTGTGTGGAGCTGCACTCGTCTAAGCTTGGAGTGCATGTACTTACTGTGATCGATCCATTAGTGTTGGCTTGTTCTGAGCTGTGCTTGACTGATCTAAGCTTGCATTTGTGCATTTGCCACCTGTGGTTGGTTGGACGTGGGTTTGACTGTGAACTTTCTCAGTGCTTTGATTTTACATTTATTGTTGTAAACCCTCTGCTGCAGATGAGGCATCCCTCAGATAGTAAGCTTCGAGTGAGCAGGCACGAACTCTCTGGAGAACAATCTAACAAAGAACGTCATCTGAGAAGTATCTGTCATCTCAGGGCTAGAAATTTCACCTGCACCAATGCATTTAATAGAGTGGAAGATACACGTGGAAAGGGTTTTCTTTTAGACTTGTTTGTAAGAACAAAGCCCAGAAAAACCAAATATTAACCATTCAGGGACTGGCTATAAGGACAAAAGTATCACCAATGGCTGAATATGGTGCAGTCATTCAAGTAGATTGAGTTTATTTATATGTACTGCCACATTACCCAAACATTAATACATCTCAAGCTATGCTCAAGAAACAGCCATGGTGATATCACAGAATGTTGTTTGTGTGAGCCTGCTATGTATATGTGTATGTATAATTGGAGAGAATAAAAATTTTGGAAAAAGACAAGAAGATGGAAAGTAGGAAAAGCCAGAGACAAAGCATTGGGGAATAAATTCCTTTACTCTTCATTTTGGTATTGTTTGATGCTTTGAGATCCTGTAATTATAATGTATTATTTTTTACTTTTTAAGTTTTAAAAAATTATCTTTAAGCAATTGTACAAAAGAGTTGCCACTTAACAAAAGCAGTTTAAGAAGACAAAGCATTTTAATGTCACCTCTTTCAGCATTCTCTCCCCATCCCACCCCTTCTCTTGCTCTTCCAACTTTTGTAGGTTGTACATTGGATTCTTGTCGGCATTTGGTAAATGTATTATTTTTGAAATAACAAAGTGAATTCACTCAGCTGGCGTACTGTCTCAAATTCAGTATGAAAGTGCAGATTCTCATGGAGTGGGCTGAGAGCCTCCTCCGGCTGGGCTGGCAGCCATTGTGCTTCTCCTTGCTATGGAATAACGCAGCCCTGAGAAGACTTGGACGTGCTTCTCACTGAAGAGCCAAGGAGGCCCCTTCCCCTCTGCCCTGGTGTGCCTGCCTTCATTCCTTTTCTGCTAGGTAGTTCTCTGCCCACCTTCCCATGGCCCACTTGGCAAGCTTTGGCCAAGGCACATGGCAACTGCTGCTTCCCTGCAGGATGGAAAACTAATGGTTCCGGCGACTGGTTTCCTGTGGTCTCCGAGCTGGTTCCCTGGAAGAGGCTGAAAGAGTGAGTGATCCTCACAAGGGCACAGCACTTACTTCACTGCCCGTGGACTCAGGCCGTGCTATGGTGAGAGAGATGCGAGGAGGCTGGCTCCAGGCCTTTGATGCCAAGGCTGCTCCGCCAGCTTCCCTAACTCAGGCCTGCTACGCCTTTCCTACCTGCTCTGCCGGCCCCTCCCTGAGCTAGGCTCTGCAGAGCCATGGCCTTGAACTTCCAGAATTCTTGACATCAGAGGGATGCAACGTCAGGGCCGTGTGAGCCTCTCTATGTGACTGTTAGGAGGTTGGGAAGCATAATGAACTCACTCAGAAAGAACCAGAATGAATAGTTCATGTTCCACTTCTATTGTGATGGCTGCTCTTGTTTCTCAGGATTGTTCCTCTCCTCCTTTCCCTCAAATCTGAGGCATAGATGTGTGTTCCCAATGCATTCACCTTCTACATACATATAAAATAATATGCCTACGTGCATACACATATATACATACATCTAAAATAATATACCTGTGTGTATATATCTGCACATACATATGAAATAATGCTCTTCCAGTGGGCTGTGCCAGCCTCTCTGCTACACTGACCCATGCAAAGAGCTCACCTCTCGTCAGAGGCAGTTAGTGTCTATTCGGTGGCCAGCTTGGGGGATGGAGTCTACTCATCACTTGGCTGTGGCCAGAGGTGGAGCAGTGCCCTGTAGAGCCCAGGAACCCTAGACTTGTCCAGGATGATCTTTTTGGTAAGTGAGAAGTGAGGGCTGAGAAAGCCGAGCTGCAAACTTTTCTGCAGTGTTCTAAGCAGGCTCTATAGGGAGTCACCTCCTTCACTTCCTCTCCGTGCTGTTCTCCTCTACTGTCGAATGCAGGAAACCCAGCAACCTTGTTAAATGATTTGTTTTTAGTGTTCCAATCTTGCACTGTGATTCTATTCATTTAGGTCATTCTAGCCAGCCTAATCTACTGACACTGGGCCATCCTGGGGTGGGTGAAAGGTGAGGGACTGAAGTCTCGGGTGTCCAGGATAGCTGGCAATATTCAGATTAAATGAGCTTCAGAGAACCTGCCAGAGGGAAATGAGATTGTCAGGGCTGGGCTGGGTTTTAGTGACTGCAGAATTCCCCCGCTGGCGTTGTATGTCTGACTAGGGAACAACCCCTTTCCCTCTCCATTGTGTAGTTGCTGAAAGAAGCCTGTGACCTCCTGTCAAGCTCCATGAAGACTTAACCTCTATGCTTCACTTAGAATTTGGCAGAAGAGAAGCCTATACTTAGTTATATTGCTGATTACATTTATTATATTCCTGAAATATGTACAATAATTTAAGGGTAAAAGAGAAGGAAAGATGGATCTATACTTTCCAACAGAGCATTATCTCTGTGATTGTATAGTCAGAATAATTTCGATGTGTTTGTAGGTTATTGCTGGTGAATATCTTTGATGATAATTAAATTGACTCAGCTCCACTCCAGTACTTAAATAATTACTGCGATTATCTATGACTTTGGAAACTAAAAGTAAGACACCAGCTTTGCAGAGCCTTATTTGCTGAAACACCCTGAAGGCTAAATTGGTTTTCACATGGCAAAGGATCATGGGTATTTCCCTGGTGAGCTGGGCTTTTCCTGTCCCAGTAATGGAGCATCTATACTCACCAGAGAATTTCAGTTCACTGACATGTGCTTTGGAAATCAGATCTCCCTGATAGAAATCAGATCAAACCTGAATGGCTCAATCACTTTACAATGGAAATAAGAAGGAAATGAAATCAAAAGAGATAGCAATTTGTACCCTGAACGCTGGCTCACTAAGGCATGAAACTTATTAAAAAAACAAGAACCCTGGAAAAATTCAAAATAGGCCAAGTACTTATTGAGGCATCTAAAACCTCACTTACATGCTCCTCAAATGCCTTGATCACCTAACTGTGGCCTCCCCAGCTCTACCCCACCCTCCCCTTTCTCCTTTTCACCTGGAGTGCCTTGCATGAGGAAGTCTTGACTGCTCGCTGCTTTTATCTTGATATAGCCTCAGATTGCAGCTGTACCCACCAAGACTCATCTGAAGATGAGGGGAGATAGGCCCCTTTCCAGAAGTGTCATTACTTTTCCAAAAAAGTGCTGGGAAACTTGGGTATTGTTAGGCAAAAGCATGAAGCCAAACCTTTATCTTACATCACACACAGCAAGCAACTCAAATGGATTGAATACTTAAACCTAAGACCCCCAAAGTGTAATGCTTCTAGAAGAAAATAAAATGGAAAAGCTTTATGATATTGACCTTGCCAATGGTTTCAGAGAAGTGACCTACAAAGTATGAGCTGAAAACCCCCCAATAGACAAAGAAGGCTAGCAATATTCTGCACAGCAAATGAAACAGTCAGCACTGAAAATAGAACCTATAGAAATAGAACTTGTTTGCAAACCATACATCATTAAGGGATTAAGAGCTAATAACTCCATAGGAAAAAAACCACAGCAAACAAGGACAACAAACTATGGCCACAAAACACTGATTTAAAGTGTCCAATGTAGTTACTAGAAATCTATCCAGAAACAACACATACATGACCAGCAGAATATGAGAATATTACTAATTATGAAAGGACATGCAAGGTAAAGACACAATGAAGTATATTCTAACATATGTTTGGATGACTATTTTCAAAAGGATAAAAACCAATCAAGTGACAGCAAAAACAAGGGGGGACCTGGGAAAAGTGGAATGTTTTTGTCCACCTTTGCCAGCAGGGCTGTGTGGGAAGCGGTGTGGGGGTTTCGTGGGGCCAGCTCCCCGCTCGTTGCCCCTGGATGTGCGTCTAGAACTCGGGATCTGACAGAGTTCGTCAGTGTGACCATGCTTACTGCCTCCTCATTACAAAAGTGTAACTGTTTGCGGATGAGGAATAAGAAATGCATTATAGCTGCGCCGTGGACTACATGATTCAGATTTTGTAATTTGAGTTTGTCTAGGATTTACCAGTTCATTGGCATAAATAAAGTCAAGTGATGAACTTTTACTAACCATTTCCCCACTGCTCGTTAAAGCCTTAGGAACTTAGACTCCTGAAAAATTCTTCTTTTTTTTTTTTTTCAGGCTTGCTGTGTCCATATGCTCCAGGGTTGCTTACACAATCTCATAGTTCATGAGAATATCAAATCCTATTGTCCTAATTAATTCACAATGAAGGCTGTAATTGTCAGAGGGATGAGGAAATTACATTCAGTCATGGATATTTTCCTTCAGAAGCTGAGTCACAGAACCGCAAGTGCATGCTGATGGTGACTTGGTGGGATTAAGACTGGTGGCCAGGATGGGGTGGGGGATGGGGTGTCACGTATTCCTGGTGTCACTTCCCATCCCCCATAGGCCTTGCAGCTTACAGGACAGGGTGTTAGGAGGTGATGATCATGCTGTATTCTATCACGTCTCCATTTCCTCACTCCTCTGTGACACATGGCTTGCAGTTGTCTTCAACCCCTGCCCCATCTCTTACTCTTTTCATTTCTCTGGAAAACACCTCAGGAGGGTGAAGCCTAGTTAAATCTTATGCAGTCTGACTCTAGGATTTGTAGAACAAAGAGTCTTAGGAATCACCCACTGCCACTGCAGTCAGTAAAAAGACAGGACAGGAGAGAGCCTCTCAGCTGACTTGGGGGACACTGGGATGGGGCCAGGCTTCAGGCACCGCCGGGATTCTTTAGAGGTGAAGACTGATGCACTGCAGTGAACGAGCCTTGGTTTCCAGAACTCTCTTAGCGCTGGGTTGAGCAGGAGACCCTACAGAGGCTGGGCGCAGGGCGGCATCGCAATAGCAATAAGGGAAGTGGGAGAAAGAGTCAAACACTGGCATCTTCAAGAAGACACCAATGCCAGGAAGTGGGGTTGGAGCCCGAGAGGAGCCACCGGCCTGGCTCTGCATCTGTCCAGTCTAGGTCTCAGGGGTGGGCCCACACTGTGTTCCACCTTTTCAGATGAACGGGGAGCTGGTGCACATCCCTTCCCTCATTCTAAGAAAGACACTGATTTCTGGGGAAACTCTGGCGTTTGCAGCAGAGTATTGCTTCAACCCATTTGTCAGCAGACTTAAATGCTTCCAGTCTTGAAAGATTCCCAGAACAAAGCAGAGCTATGCAGCAGACCCAGCCGCAGTGAAAATTGCTCTGTTGCTCATAGCTTATGATTCAGCAAGACTGATGCATGCAGAGGCAGCCATGGAGGGCTGTTAAGCCCTAAAGTCAAGAAATAGTGTAGACCCTTAGAATGCTGGAGAAAGCTTGCAGTTTCTGTAGCAGAGGATGACTTCTCATCGGAGAGGCATTATGCTGCTGAGAGCTGAGGTCGGCCTGGAAGGGTCCTTTGTGATCTGGGCATTACTAGATCTAGTCGTCAGAGCAGGCATCAAACTGTCCCGAAACCCAGCTGAGGACGGAGCACTGGAAAAGGCCCCGACTCCTGCCTCACACACCTCAGCTTGTAGTTGTGGCCTTGGCGTGGTCTGCCCACAGGACCGACGTCTTGCCCTCTGGGCAGTGGAAACTCTGTGTGGAGACTTTTATGAAAGGCTCATGCCATCAGAAGGAACAGCAGCAGACATGGCTCCTATTGGCCAAGGTGACCTTGGTGTGTATTGGCATCAGCAAGCCTGTGTGTTTGGCGCCGAGTGCTTTAGCCATGGAACGTCTGAGAGGAAGGGCACAGCTGCAGAGCATGTTACCAGCACCGGGGTCAGCGTAGCTGCAAGCAACGGGTGCCAGCAAAATCTGACAAAGCAACCTCTGCCGAGGAGCAGCCAGCCTGCTGGGGGCTCACACGGAGAATCTGGAGAAGTGGGGGGGGGTGATTGTGTCCAAATGTAGTAAAAGTCCCGTGGAGCTTAAAAGTGTCCGTGGCACAATCGCTGCGGGCTCCCAGGCTGGCGGAGTTCCAGGTTTGAGTGGAAGCAGCTCTGCTGGCTGAGGAGAACCAGGACTGCTACTGCACAATGGAGGGAGAAGTTGCAGCCCCATTCCTTGATGCTTCCCATCCAGTTTTACTGTAAATGACAAGATGTAGCAGCCTGGCCTGCTCAGGGCCAGATATCGGGGGTTAGAGGTCTGTCTCGACCAGCAGGCCGGACGGCTCAGGTGCCTGGCAGGTGGGAGGAATCCAGCAGAGGGGTTGTGGAGGAAATTACCGGACATGGACTATGGCCTGAGATCAGGTCGGGGACGGTAGGCTTGTCTAGCACATCCTCCCACATCAGCTCTGGTTTTTTTGAGGACCTGATCAGCCATCCACTTGGAGGAGTTTTGTTCCAGGGGACTTGGTAAAGGACACGTGGATCTCAGTGGTTGAAGCCCTTAATGGTAGCAAATGACACCTGTGCCTGGCCTCACTTGGTCCTGGTCCACCTCTCACTGCAGCCATCGCCATGGCAACCAGCGGCTCACACATGACTTGGGCTGCCTGACCTCACCTGCACTGTGGGCTCCTCACTGAGCTTCCGGCTTTCCACGAGTGCAAAGCCAGATCTGCGAGAGAACGACTGCGCTCTCGTTACCCGGCTGCACATGGGAATCTGAGCAGAGTGGATGAACGGTTGCTTCTTTTGGACACAAAGCACACTCGGCTGAGGCATCCAATGGGACTGGAACCAGATGCCCACTGTGTGACCAGCTGGATAATGCAAATTTCAGTTCTCTTCATTTTTCAGCTTGGTGCCTGCCAGTTTCCCTCTCCTGGTCCCTGAAGTCATTTCCAACAATCAAGAAAAAAAAAAAAAAGAGCCAGATTTCCTGAATGTAAGCCTGGGTCTCAAGCCTTGAATTTGTGGCCCAGCTTTAGAAGACAGGCAAAATGCTAACTGTCTCCCGCTGACATCTCATATTCTTTCGTGACTTTGGTTCTAGTCTGGGTCATATTAATTTCCTCTGGCTACATTTTTGGTAAAGCTCTCTGTTCTAGTCTGAACGATGTCCCCAGCATGCCTGTATTTGGTGAGAGTTCCCTCATGCAGGTGATTAGGTTTGATTAGTTCATGAAGTTGGGCCCCAGAACTGGTGCTCTCCCGGGAGAGGAAATCCAGGCCTCTCCCTGGGCTCAGCGAGGAGAGGCTGTGGACAACCAGTCGGGAGACTTTGGCATCGGCCATTCATCGTCCATACTTGGTGCTGGCTTTGGTTTTCTCCAGGCCGTCATCCTTGCAGCCCACAGTGTCCTGTGGGACCCGGGTCAGATCTGCATGGAGACTGAATGCTGGAAGCAGGCAGGACTCCCTGATGCTATGGATTTGAATGCCAGCACTGGAAGGCTGGGAGAAGTCAGGATTCAGCAAAACGCAAGACTGGGGTGCTGCCAGGGTGGAAAGCAAAAGAGGAAGGAGTGCTCCCAGAGGGGACACCGTGCCTATGGCGAAGCTGAGCCCAGACAGGCAGGGAGCATGGAGCACCTCTCACACTGCGGCTGCAGGAGTGGGCCTCAGGGCTGGGGCTCTGTGCACTGCCACCCTGCACAGTGGCCAGCCGAGCATAGGGCAGCAGCCGGGAGGGGAGGTAGAGGCTCGTGTAATTCCATACTTGCTCTGTGAAAGGCAGGCAATCCTCTGAGCTGGAATCCTCACGCATGCCCATTTTAGCACCGCTCCAGCCAAAGAGCAGCTGGCAATCTTGCTTCAGCTCCCACAAAAAGGAAGAAAATATGACTGGAAGTCAGACGCCTGCCTTCTGAGCCTGTTCTCCCATGAACATCACAGCCCTGTTCGTGCCATGCAGGGCTGTGTGCTCCCGTGGGCCAGGGCTTGTGTCATCATCTTTCTCCTGGGTTCCTGTCACCGGAGCCACCACACCACGAGAGTTCCTACTTCTTGCTCTGGGAACAACTCGGTTCTTTCTAGGCCTTCATTTGATGCTTTGAAATCCCAGATCCAACTAAATGTCTCCCCAGATCTTTGTAACTTACTTGTTTTGTTTTCCAAGACTAGTCATTGAGCCTTGCTGGCTAGTCTGCACTATGAAGCAAACGTTTCTTTTTGTGGTGCTGAGCCTTGAATGCAGAGCCTGGACGCTGTCCCTGAGCTCTTTTGCCCAAGGCTAACACTCTGCCACTTTGGGCCACAGCTTCACTTCCTGTTGTTGTGGCTGTTTTGAATGGTTGATGGAGAGTTTTCTGCCTGGGCAGGCTTTGAACTGTGATCTTCAGATCTTAGCCTCCTGACTAGTTAGGATTACAGATAGGTGCCACCAGTCCCTGACTGACGCTAACATTTTTTTTTAACTAAAAAGATTTAGAATAAGTTTCCAACTTCTCATTAATTAATATAGACTGTTCAATTGGGTTGGTTTTCTTCAGGACAAACGCAAGACAGTGAATATGTGACTATTCTTATGTTTTCTTTTAAATTATATAGTGTATGGCCACAAATAGTCCAAGTTCAGAAAGGCTACTTTTGATCTTGAAGGCCCCCTGTGTTTCTCTTGCAGTTTTATCCCAAGAGAACAGGACTTCTCTCCTGCAGTCCAGAGGGCTTTGCAGGTCCGGATCTCTCCACGACTGAGATCCTTGCCATGCCTCTAACAAATGCTGAAAAGAAAGACATGTGCAGTGCTATCTAGAACCTAGAGACCTGGGACTCTGTTGGACTAAGTTTTGCCCAGGGAGATCGGGGCTCTGAAGCTACTGAAGACACATTTCCAGTGACTTTTCTGCGGTAGGTCACTCTTGCCAAGGCTTGTTGTTACAGAAATTAGCCAGGAAATGGCTATCTCCAAGGGACACTGACAGTGTTCTGAATGAGAAGGGACCGACTCAGCATTTTATAGGAACAGAGATTCCAAGGGCTGTGGAAGTCAAAAGCGAAGGTTTATCAAACATAAGACTCACTCATGGAGCAGCTTCTCCTGGGCTCAAGAACAGTACTTCTGAAAACAATTGTCACAGTATGAACAGAAGATGGGAGAGATGACTTCTGCTTTTGGCAAACAAACAGCATCGATTTAAGGGTTCCCGTGGTCAGGGATTTTCACCCTTCGGCAGACATTGATTTCAACTTAGTCACATTTGACCACCAGCTTCACGTGTGCATCAGGAAAACATTGCTGTGGACTCAGGCTTGATGCATCTTCCCAAAGCAAATAGTAAATGTGGAGCTGTGCAGCACAATGTGATGTGAGGGGACCTGTAATAGTTGCTTGCGCTGGAGAGAGGCGTACAAAGGCTCGGGCTTAAGCAACAACATCTAGGGTCTTTCCTATCCACCCACTTTTTTTTTTTTTTTTTTTTTTGCCAGTCCTGGGCTTGAGCTCAGGGCCTGAGCACTGTCCTTGGACTTTCTCAGGGCTAGAGCTCTACCACTGGAGCCTCAGCACCACTTCCGGCTTTTTTCTATGTATGTGGTACCGAGGAATTGTGCATGCTGGGCAAGCACTCTATCAGTAGGCCAAACTCCCAGCCCCCCCCCAATTTTTGAAAAGACTTGTCAAATCATTATCTTTAAGTAGCAGTACAAAGGAGCTGCCATTTAATAAGGCCGTTTATGAATACGACATATCTGGACTAATGTCAGCCCTTTCATCATTCTCACCCGTCTCCCCCTACCCCCGGCTGCCCCTTCCCCCACTTGTCTTAATTTTGTAGGATAGACATTGGATTCTTTTGTGTGTGTGTGTGTGTGTGTGTGTGTGTGTGTGTGTGTGTGTGTGTGTGTGTGTGTGTGTGTGTGCTGGTCTAGGGCTTGAACCTAGGACCTGGCGCTCTTTCCTTCCTTTTTTTTCTGCGGGTGCTCAGGGCCTGGGCACTGTCCTTGGCCTTCTCGAGGCTCGTGCTCTACTACTTGAGCTACAGTATCACTTCCTACATTGGATGCTTGACCGCATTTTCCTCTCTTCTCTCCATCATTTTCCTACTCTTTTCCGCTTGACTTCATCCCAGCCCCCTCAGAGTACCCATTTCTGGGTGTTTGATGTTGCTGAGCTTTTGTTTTGCCTTTCTTACACTAACTGAGATCTCCTCTAAATCGATTGTGTTTCAGTGAATTCATTTGTACACACTTGCATCTAGTAATTTACTTATACGTTTATAAGCAAATCTACATATAAGGGAAAACATACATCCTTTGGCTCTCTGGGCCTGATGTATTTCATTTCATATAATTTTTTCAAGTGTCATTCCATTTCTTTACAAATGGTACACTATCATTCTTCCTCATGGGTGAGTAAAATTCCGTTGTGTCTATTCACCACCCTGTCCGTTGAGAGGTATCTGGGCGAGTCCCTGCCGTGGCTATGGTGAATGGTGACGCAGTGAATGAGCATGATTGTGCTGGTGGCTTTCCTGTATCCTGGTTTGCAATCTTTTGAAAAGCGTGAACTTGTTCAGCCACTCTGAAAAGCAGTGTGGAGGTTCCTCAAAAAATTAAACACAGATCTACCCTACGATCCAGCAGTTCCAATCCGGGACACTTACTCACGTTGACCTTAGACCTCTATGGACAGCAAAATAGGCCTAAGGAAAATCCTCAGATTCTTCCCTCTTGCCCGCCCTGCTTGCAACAGGTGTGGCAGCACAGATGGAATCCTTGTCTGGGCTCGTCTTGGCTATCTGCCTCAACTAATTTGCCTCAGCACAAATGGAGATGGATCGACTAGAGCAAAAGTCTGGAGTCTGAAGAGGCCTTTTCTTTTCTGCTTTCTGTGGCATGAACCCTTTTTTCTTTTTTGATGAAGGAAATTTCTAGTTCTGAGCATGTCCTTTTGGGACTTGCTCCCCACCGTGAGTTTTCAGACCAGCTAAAAGTCTGAAGGTGGATGTGAAAGGATGAGCAATGCATGTACTCCTCACAGAACCGGGAGAAAGGTAGGGCTGGACCATCTCAGACCCTCTAGCCTTTGTCAGGCATCAATGACATTACAATTGGGGCAATTTCCCAGTGTCTCTCAAAAACCTGCAGTGATAAAGCATTTTTATCTCTTAACTTTTTCTGCTTGGCTGCAGATGCGAAGCAAGCTGGAGGCAAAGTTAGACTACACGGGTCAGAGAGAGAACAATGAAGATCAGGAGGCACGAGGAGAGGGCCAGCTGGGAATGCACAGCTCATGGGGTCGGTGACGGCAGCCAGAAGAAGGTCTAAAGAGCAACCCAAGATCAAGTCCGGTGAAGTGAGGGAGAGCTGACACCAGCAATGGGAGAGAGCTTCCAAGTGGCTGAGGCTAAGATGGCTCAGACAGAGAGCCATCTGCTCACCTCCGGCCATCTTCCAACTTGGTTGGTGAACTGGGAAATGGGGTTTCCTGTTGCTGCAGTGATGGGATTGGTGGGAAGGTCACTTGTAGACCCCAGAATGGATGGTGACTACTGAGGTAGCAGAGGCCCAGGAACCAAGACTCTCTCCCCTCTGCCACTCACATGCTATCATCCCATTCCAGGAACGGCAGATATACGGACAAGGCAGACAACAGCTATGAGCTCAGATGGCAAGCCTGGACTTAGAAACTTGTCTCCGCCTCTCACATAAAGACCTAGAGATGTGACACAAACTACTGCAAAAAACAAATTTCCTCATCTGTAAATCATGAGGAATGCATAAAGTATGTTTTTTAAATGAAGAGCGTATATAAAATAGCACCGAACTGGCATATATTTTGTTATCCATTGATGGCTCCATTGATAATAAAACACAAACATATTTTATATGTAAATTCAATGATAGCAAATGAATTAACGGCACTGGTGATATTTCTGGCTGCATAGTAAAGAAGTAACTCTATGGAAACAGAGGTCCAGGCTTTGCCCCTGGTCCCTAGGAAATAAAACCTCTGAACCTTTGGAATTTCCTGGGGAGTGAGAGGAGTGTTTTGTCATTCATGAGGACCTTTTGACCATACTGATGGCTTGTGCTAAGTAGAGGACTCAGAGTGAGGGCAAATCGTGTTAGAAGGCCACACTGTGCCATTTCACAACTGGGCTTTGGGCCGCTGGGTGGGTGGCAATTCAATCACCATGCCTGTATAGCGCTGCTTCAATAAAACCATGGCACAGGTGACACTCGTGGTGTGTTCATTTCTCTGGGTATGTTGCTGCCCGAATACTACTGGGAGAGTGACAGAAGCCTGAGAATATTGCTCCCAGCTCCTGTCTGTCCCCAGTTCCCAGCCTTTCAGCTTCCTCACTTGGCTGGCTTTGACACATGCCTGTACACACACACACACACACACACACACACACACACACACACACACACACACACACGCACACACACACGAATTGTAGCACTTTTCTGAGTTTTGTGCATCATCCTGGCAAATGATCAAATCTGAGTCCAGGGCCTCTGAGTTTGTCACTGGTTGGTGTGAGGCAAACTGATGTGCTCTTGGTATCCATGAGCTGGTGGCTGGCTTCAGAGGTCTTGGGCTCACTCATCCCTTGAACGGGCATCTGAATGACTCCAGTCCCCTGTGGCTCCCCTGATTCTGGCTCCGGGGACACTGAGAGCCTCGCCATCCATGGGAGCTGCACTTGAGAAGAAGTGTGTTCGCACAATGGGATCTCCTGGAATTTCCATATCAAAATTCCTCTTGAAAGCGAGCCATGTGCTGTTTCATCCTCCACATCATAGTTCTCTCTCTCTCTGTCTCTGTCTCTCTGTCTCTGTCTCTGTCTCTGTCTCTGTCTCTTTCTGTTCTCCCCCTTATGTGCTGCAGGCCAAGTTAAGGACTGTATGCTTGCTAGGCGAATGCAGAGTAGATGCAGCATCTACTCTGCTGGCGGCACGCGCACCTCTTGGGAGACACATCTCCACAGTGCCAGCTGTTATGTCCCCTCCTCCTCCAGTTCTTTGGACACTTATCAACCTGTGCAGTCTCTTTCATTTCAACCACTGCAGTGGTGTATATTGGGGTTTCACTGGGTTTAATGAGATAGTCTCAGAGACCTGATACTTAATATAAAGCAAAGTTCACTCCTGTGTGGAAGCGTTGGGGGTGAGGCCTTTGGGGAGGATTCTGATGTTTCAGGATGGGGCACTCATGTTATTTAAGCTCTCATCACGTGCTGAATGCAGCAGTGGATGCCCAATACAAGCAATTACATTACAGTTAATTCTTCCAAATATGCGCAGCTTGGCTTTTACTTGTCTCACTGTTCAGAGGAAAGGAAAGGCTTGGTAATCTACTCCATGACCTTATAATTTACCCCACATCCCATAGTTATGAAGAAATGTTTCCCATCCATCACACATATGGCTGTGGGTTTGTTGCAGAACTGGCACTGACCTTGAGAATGACTTTCTTCTCTCTCTCTCTCTCTCTCTCTCTCTCTCTCTCTCTCTCTCTCTCTCTCTCTCTCTCTCTCTCTCTCTCTCTCTCTCTGCCTTTGTAAAGGCAGAGGTTGAGGGTGGGAGAGAGAGTGGATATGCAGGAGACAGGAGAAGCTAAGGAAATTCTTCAGTGCTCTTTGGTATCTCTGTGGGGAAGGCAGAGCTGGGAGCTGGGGCATTCCCTGGCTGTTGACAGCCCTGGAGACATTTGTGGTGTAACGTTGTGTACATTCTGCTGCAGAATATTCCAACATGCACACATGCATTGGGAGGAAACAGCACTCGAGGATGCCTTACTTGCTTTCCATGTAGCCTGGTGAAGAGAGGGAGAATGGTGCTGCTTTTCACACTGAGCGGTGAGCCTGGGGATGCTTCAGGGACAAGTTCCAGATCACAGAGTGGATGGAGCCAGGAAAAGAGTCCACGTGCAGGTCCCCTTCAGAGACAGAAACATTGTGACCCAACCACACAGGATGACATGTTCTGAGTTTCTGCCTGACTCACTCTGAAGGTAACGAGTGTAGCTTCATTAATAGTCGTATTTTTGATCATTAATGACAGCGCTGACATTGGCCTTTTGTTGGATGCTTACTATGAGTCTGATGTGGCTGAAACTCTGGCCTCATACATCCTTGTAGCCACCCAAGAGGTGGTGTGGCCACGGGAGATGAGAAGACAGGCACACGGACGGGAATGAGGTCTGTCGTCCAATGTCACTGGACTGGAAACACGGGTATATTATGGGCTCACCATCACACACACACACACACATATATGTTTGTCATGTGGTCTTTCTCTCTATGTCTTCTATGAAAGTAGACAACCTTGGTTCATGCTTGAAAATCAGATTGCACCGGGTCAGGGCCTCACCTCCCATTCAGAGACCATGAGCCTAGCTTACTGTGGCAGGCAGATCTGCCTCCCAGTTTCACCATGCTGGGCTCTTCTGAGTCTCCTCTGGCCCTTCCAGCTTACTCCTGCCTTGGTGGTGTTTGTCCCTGGTGTTCACTGCCTCCCTTCTTTCACTTAGTGCTGTGCAGCACCCGTGGACCGGCACCATGCCCTGTCCTTTCCACTGCATGCATAAACCACTGCCAGTATTTTACATATTTCTGGTGTGTTGTTTTCCTGGAATAAAAGTGTTATGAGTCTGTCTTGTGTACAAGGCATTCTCCATACCTGGAGCACTCCCTGGCAGGCTAAGTGCTTCTTTCATTTTTGCTAAGTGGGTGGATAAATCTCGTGGGATTGCTTTCCTCTAAGAGTAGCTATTCTTTTCAAGTTGATTTGTATTAGGGCTCTTCTAATTTACAGTGTTTATCACACGTTCCCGTGCCCATATGAATTTCATGCAAACTGGTATGTTTGAAATTTTCACATAAATGACACCATATGATACATAATCTTCTGCACAACTTGCTTCTTTTTATTCTGATCTCAGAATTTTTCTTAAAATTAATCTGCGTTGATACTTGTAGCAGTGGTACATTCATTTAGCGTTGTAAAGTGGAGTGAATAAACCATGATTTCTTCTATTCCCCTTGGGCTAGAGTTAAATCATATGCAGGATTTTTTTTTTAACCACTTCTAGAGTTTGAATTCAAGGTCTCACAGTTTCTCAGCTGACCTTCTCCTCTATAACTTGAGCCATGTACCCAACCTGTCTACTGATTATTTTGGAGATTGAGTCTCCCTGAGTTTTCTACCTCGACTGGCTTTGAACTCTAATCTGACCTCAGTCTCCTGATAGCTTGATTACAGGCACGAGCCACCATTGCCTAGATAGTATACTGATTTTGATTCCTTTGGGTACATTCTCAGGAGTGGTATGTTTAGATTGCATTCTGGGGGTTTTGAGGCGCCTCCACGCCCATTTTCATAGAAGTAGGACTGCTTTCCATCCCTACGTGTGTGTGTGTGTGTGTGTGCGTGTGCGTGTGCGTGTGTGGTGTGTGTGTGCGTGTGTGCGTGTGTGTGTGGTGTGTGTGTGCGTGCATGTGTGCGCGTGTGTGTGTGGTGTGTGTGTGCATGTGTGTGTGTGGCGTGTGTGTGTGTGTGCATGTGTGTGCATGTGTGTGCGTGCGTGTGTGTGTGTGGTGTGTGTGTGCGTGTGTGTGCATGTGTGTGCATGTGTGTGTGTGGTGTGTGTGTGCGTGTGTGTGGTGTGTGCGTGTGTGTGTGGTGTGTGCGCGCTCGCGTGTGTGGTGTGTGTGCGTGTGTGCATGCGTGTGCGCGCGCGTGTGTGTGTGTGGTGTGTGTGCGTGTGTGTGCGTATGTGTTGCTGGGAAGCAAATGCAGAGCCTTGCACATGGTAAGCAGGCACTCGATCACTAATGTAAGCTCCAGCAGCGGTTTAGTGTGATCTGGGGGTCTAGTTCTATTCTGGTCTTTGAAGAGCACTGCCCAAAGTCAATGCCAGTTTTAAAATTCAAGGTTCAGTTTTGAATTGGGAACCCATCCATGTGGGTTGCAGATTATAACAATATTTCAAAACGGAGAGTGAGTAGTCTTAGCCCGTCTCCACTCCATCTGAGCAGGCAACACGTTCATCTCTATTATGCTGTGCTATTCTGTACAAACACAGTGAGCAGGACGAGATGTGCTTTCTTTCCCCGACTGCAGCTGTGGCCTGAGCTCCTGCTCAGGAGCAGGGGGGAACCTTCTGCCCTCCATTGCAGACTATCGATCTCTTGTGGGGAACTATCGGGGCGTCTGTTACAGATTCCTACAGATGGGCACTGGAGCTCTTGCCAGGCCTCTCTGGATATTACTGTTCACGCTGTAATAAATGACCTTCTGCACCTAACATTTCATCTGTGATCAATTCCCAGAAGTGGATGTCCAGGTCATGCATATGAATTTGGAATCCCGATAGGTACTGCGAATTAGCATCCACAGCTCCATGTTTTAACAGGAGCGTTCAAGATCTCCACACAGGCTTGTCCAGAGTTAACCCTGTAATTTTTAACAGGCTAGAGACAACTTTGTATTCTTTGCATTTATTCCCCATTTGAAATTCTTATTTTAGACGGAATTATAACTACAACTGAGCACATAAGTATCAACTCTACTGTTTCATGGTATGGCACATATTATATTCATGTTAAAGTATATTCATGTATATATACACACATATACACATATATTCATATGTATTCAGCATGTACCTGCCATTCTGAAAAATATAGAACATTACCATCCTAGGTGGCTTTCTCGAGTCTGTCTTCATCAACGTAACCCATCAAAAATAATCACTACTTAAATTAACACCGTGACATGTTAGCGGTGTCAAATTTTGATTTTTTTATAATTAGTTGAAATCATAGCATTATTTTTTTTTAAATTATAATAACACCGGGCTTGAAGTTTGGCCTAGTGGTAGAGTGCTTGCCTAGCATGCACGAAGACCACGTTCAATTCCTCAGTACCACATACATAGAAAAACTGTCAGAAGTGGTGCTGTGGCTCAAGTGGTAGAGCTCTAGCTTTGAGGAAAGCCCAAGGACCATACTGATGCCCTGAGCCCAAGAGCAGGGCTGGCAAAAAATAATAATAACACAAATATATTTGTAATTAGAAAAATTGCCCAAAGGATGAACACTTGCATAATACAGAGTGCTGAAATTTAAGCTTTTTGGGAGTGGTGATGGGGATGAGGGGGTGGGGTGCCATCATGGTTGTGCTTTTAATGCCACATGTAACTTCTATCTATAAAACCATGAAAAATAGTATGGGGGCCGGGAGTTTGGCCTAGTGGTAGAGTGCTTGCCTAGCATGCACGAAGACCTGGATTTGATTCCTCGGTACCACATGCATAGAAAATAAAAGCTGGAAGTGGTGCTGCAGCTCAAGTGGTAGAGCTCTAGTCTTGAGAAAGTCCAAGGACAGGGCTCAGGCCCTGAGCTCAAGCCCAGGACTGGCAAAAAAAAAGTATGGAAAGAACACAGTGGCAGAACTTGGTCATACGGCAGGTTGGTATGAATAAATAAGAACAGGAATGATAGAAATGTGTTTTCTTTTACATATAAAAATAAGGCCCAAAATATGGTTTGCTGAAGTAGTTACAGACAAGCTATTAAGTTCTCTTACTTTGCTTTGGTTAAAACAGACTAGGAACCAGCCAAGCTCCTTTTCTACCAACCACATACAGTGACAAGACTACTTTCAGTACAGAACAAATAACTTTCCAGAAAAACTAATTTATTTTCTTTTGCGTAAGAATAATTACGTTCATATTTTTTTCTTTTGGTTCATTATCTTTTATGTACTACCAGCTCCACTTTCAGTTTTCTAGTGTTTAATTGGAGATAAGAGTCTCATGGATTTTAATGTCCGGGCTGGCTTTGAACTGTGATCCTCAGATCTCAGCCTCCTGAGTAGCTAGGATTATAGGTGTGAGCCACCACACCCAGCTGATATACCATTTATTTAATAATTCTTCATTGATAAATATTTTGGTTGTTTCCAGTTTGGAATATTATAAGTAAGGCTCCCCTAGGCCCCTTTGCGACTAAATGTTCATTTTTTTTGTTGGATTTTGTCAAGAGTGGAGTTGGCAGACTATGCTAGGGCCTAGAGATCCTGCCAACGTTCTCCTCAAGAGCAGTGTAGCTTCCCTGATGCCAGGTCAATGCATTAGCATACCCAAATGTCTTCCACAAGTGATGTGGTCTCTGAGGAAGTCAGGTTGTTAGAGTAGCATCTTTTTTTATTATTAAAGAATTTATTAACTGATTTTTACATCATATTTCAAATGACATGTTTAACAAACAAGTGTTCAAGAAGGGAATCTCTGTTTACAGAGAACATAATCAAAAAAGAGTCATAGGTTTTTATGTCTATGTAGTTATGTTTATATTTCCAATACCATGTCCATAACATTGGGTATGCAAGTATTGAGTCCTGGTAGAGCAGCATTTTTAGTGAGAGTATCCGCAGTGTTTTCTGCTTGGCCTTTGCCTTCCAAACTCTTGGTGAGTAAAGTTAGTGTCTTTGCGTGTCACTGCTGCATTTGTTCCCCATTTAGCATTCTGATTTTTAAAGCAGCTTCATCTTAAATATGGCCAAAGCATGTTTCCTATAAGCTATTAGGGTTTTAACTCTATTTACCTTTATACTTCATGTACATTGATCTCTTCCTCTCTGGACTAGGGTGGCAGTTGACTCTGTGAACCAACTTGACTGAGCTAAAGGAGGTCATTTCCTAGCTTCCCTCAGATACGTTCTAAGGAATGTGACTGAGACGATGTCTCAAGAAGTGATTTGCCTTAGATTCAGTAGACGGCAGGAAGACTACCCTTACCAAGGTGAGCTGACTTCAGGGCCTTAATGGAACTGAAGGGCAGAGAAAGGGAAGATTCGGTCTTTGCTCAGGCAAGGACATCATTTTTCTCTGGTGGGGGACCCTCAATCTCCTGAGCCTTCAGGCTTGAAAGTATCCAACTCTCCTGACCTTGCAGGACACGGATCAGCAGATCGCTGAGCTTTCTTAGCCCTGTGAGTTATCTCTCTCTCATAAATCTCGTCCTATACATTTCTCTCTCTGTGTTTCCTATGGCTTGGTTTCTCTGGGGAGCCCTTGACTCACACAATTTTTACTTCTTTGCTCTCAGTAGTGAGAACCATGCCAAGTTCCTGACATTTTAAGTCATCTGAGGTTCTGGGAGAGGTCAGTTCACTTCCATCCCTGCTTGCTGTGAATAAATAATGAATAATAAAAAAATCACCCAGGATTACAGTAGAAAGTGCTAGCCCATATTTGTCTTATCTGAACTTCTAATGACTATTGCTGTCTCAAGACATATGCTAATTCACCCGAGACAGGGCACATTCAGTGGTATTTTGTGGCCTATTTTGTCTAAAATTTGTTTCTCAAGATTTATTATCTCCCTAGAAGACTCATTTTTGTTTTATGGTGACTTTATTTTAAATAGCTTTTTTTTCATGGATTTTATTGCATATTAAATCCTTCCTACGAGGAACTAGTTCTGATTATTAGTCACTGGGGGATGTTTGCCTGCACCGAGAAGAAAAGAAGAAGAGGAAAAAAAATGCTTATTACTTCAAATGCAAATAGTACCAAGAAAAAAGTCCATCAGTGGGTGCAGAAACACACAAAGGTAAAGGAAAACATGATTTTCTTTTCATATTTGAAATGTCAACAATAACTTCTGTGAAACTTATTATGCTAGTTCTTTTCACTATTGTTTTGGTCTGAACTGCTTTCTTTGCAAGGAGTTAAAACACAGGGCTAAAACCCATCACTTTGAGGAAACATTTCCAAAGCTTAGAAATATTAAAAGAGTTATCTTTTTAGATATTATTATGAGCCTCATTACGCCATGAAGGAACAACAGAAAAGTGAACATTTAACACTAGAACGCTTAAGCTGAATCCTTTTATCAACTATTTTTAAAGAATTTTTCACTCTTAGCTATTTCAAACTTGTATTCATGAGCCAGACCGAGTTTATATAATATTGTGACAAAATCTGTGATTTAAATATCCTAACGCCATCCCAGTTCCAAACATGAATATTGTTTGGCCTTTGAAATTAAAAAAAAATCACCTTCATCTTTAATCTTATAGAGTATGGAAGGATTCTATCGTTTGGATCTTGAAAGCTCCCCCGAGGCCATTCTGCTGCATTCTTGGTCCCAAAGTGTTGCTCTGGGGACAGTGGAAGCCCCGGAGTGAGAGCCATGGAGGGCCCTGGCCCTTCCTGATTGTCTTTTTTCTTGTTGGCCAGGAGGTGAGCAACGCATGCTGCCTCTGCACGGGCCCAAAGCAGGGAAGCCATCCACCAGAACTTGCAAAACTCTGAGTCAGAGTAGCCGTTTGCTCTTTATGAATTGGTTATATCATTTAGCAGCAGCGAAAAAAGTGACTAACACACAGTGAACAAATCCAGGACACAGAATTATGTTCTCTTAAGTTCATTTAGTTAGATGAGGTTTGTAAGAGCAGAGCTAGTTTTTCAAATAATGCTTTCCTTCATATGTTGAAGTGAAAATGTTGGTGTTAAGCTGGGAGCATGGAATAATGGTAGAGTGCTTGCCTAGCAAAAAGCCCTGGGTTCAATTCTTTGGCACCACATACGGAGAAAAAGTTATGCTGTGGCTCAAGTGGTTGAGCACTAGCGTTGAGCCCAGAGAAGCTCAGGGGCAGAGCCCAGGTCTTGAGTTCAAGGCCAGGACTGGCCCAAAAAAACAAATCGTTGGTGACAATCATTGACCCCATTCTTGTCAAATTCTAGATGAGTCTTGAGAGTCTCCTGCACATCTCTCTCGGATGCTGCAGGCACAGAAGGTGCCTCAGTAACAATAATAATGACTCGCATCTGTTGGCACTGATTTGGTGTAGGACCAAGATCCAGGCATTCGGCCTGGGCACATCTGGGGAGGTGCTCGGTGAAGCACGGCCCCCTACTCCTCATCCCAGGAGGAACAGCTCTGCAGAGGTGTGTGTGGGAACTTCACTTGTGTTCTTCCTACAATTCCAACCACCTCAGGAAGGCCCTGACCACGCGCAAGGGAGCCATGCACCGCCAAGCTCACACAGGCGCGAAGGGTCGGACCTGGAACTGAAGCTCACACTTCATGCCCTGAGCAGCCTCTTTCCCTTCACCAGCATTCACAGGCAGGGTTGGAATGGCAGTGGGGAGAGAAGCAGAGCAACACTGCTTTCCTCCTGACAAAGGCCCGGTGGCTATGAAAAGAGCCACACTGGGATCAGCTGAGGTGTTCAACATACAATAAATGCAACTGTATGTGTGTATCCATAGAGATATAGACAGGATATATAGTATGTATCTCCATCTCTATCTATCTACTATGTCTATATATATATATACATGTAGATATATTATATCTATTTGTAGTACACAGATGTATGTCATCATGCACAACATAGAATATTACTCCTACAGAAACAAAATTAGAAGTATTTTATTTACAGGACAGTGGTTTGATATGGAAGTCATCACATTCCATAAGGTAAGCCAAACCCATATTTTAAGCGTAGACTAAAAATGCTACTCCTGTTGCGGGTTGCTGATAGCACAGGCAATCAGAGACGATGCTGAAAGGGGGTTGTTTAGAAGGGGAGGAACAGGGATAAGGAGCCGGGATGAGAACAGCTACTCAGGAACCAAGGGGATCAAGTTTGGAAGTGTGTATGTGTGTGTGTGTGTGTATGTAGGTGTGTGTGTAGCACAAAGAAATCCCTAGTGTTTGAAAAAGGGAGAGGAGGCAGGGAAGAATGTAGACATAATGGGACTACACTGTAGGGGTGAATTTGTTTGAAGAGCAATGTATAAAATATCACAGCAAGAACCCTTTCATTTTGAATATATATATTTATGTATTAATTACAGCATAAAAGGCAAAGAACAAAGCATTACCAGGTGAGAGCCCCCCTCCCCTGTCTAACCTCTGGGAATTTCTTCATTGACAGCTCTACTAGGACGCTTTGCTGATCCAGTCCAGCCAAATTGACTGATTAAGAGGATGGTCAAAGGCATGGGGATTTTGCAAATGGAGTTCTGGCTGACGATTTCCTTCATTCTGTGAATCCTGAGTATGTTTGTTAAAGCAATCTTGGAAGAGAAATGTTTTTCAAAAGGAAAAAAAATGGCTCGCACTCTATTTAAATGAACAAGCAGCAAAGGTACTTCCGTGCTTTACTTTCTTTGTGAGTGTTACATTTGAACATTATTATTGATTTTTTTCCTTTGAGGAATGTTGTGATGAATTGAACGATTAAAGAAAGTCTTTTCGGTTTGGGCTGTTTCCTCCTGATAATCACAATCAAAATTACATTCCACAATAACAAGGTTTCAAGTAATGGATTTTCTCTTAACAATTTGCAGACATTTTTCTCTTTCTTTCTTTCTTTCCTTTCTTTTTTAAGCAGGAAAAAAAACCCATCTCCCCTAACAACTCTAAAGTAATGAGGTGAGGTAGAACAATAGGGAAGAGGCTGGGTTCCTCCCCAGTTCTCCCTGCACTAAGGCTCATCTTGCCATCAAGTGTTATTATATTTGCTTTGTTGGTGAAAAAAATTAGCATCAAAGGAACAAGCCTCAACCACCAGCTTTGATTTAAGTGATTTTTCTCTTTCTTTTCACATGTAACAAAATCATAGAGAAATATGTTTGAATTGATCCACACTGATGAAATGCCATACTTAGGAACATTGATTGAGTGGCCACTGAGTGCTGCATGGAGAAAATGCCTATGAAAGAGAAGAGTTGGGGCATGAGATAAAGGAGTGGATTAATCACTGCCCGCGAGGGGCCTGAGGCTGGCCTTCCCCTGAGTGTTTTGTGACTGAGGATCACAAATGATCACAAAGAATCAGCTTACTCACCAAACCCACAGGAAATGTGATAATGACCATTAAATTTGGGGCATGGGTAGGGCAGAAGCAAGATGGGAAAAATAGGTTCTGTTTCTTGCTCAATCTTAAGCAGGTACTAAATCAAATTCTAGCAATGACACTCACCTTCTCCATGGTTTATGGAGTGTTGTGGGAATAAGATAAGATAAAAGGACATGAAACCACTTGGATTGTCTAAATCCTAATTATATCCCAAAGGCTAATTTCTTACTAAATCCTGCAATGAAATCAACCTCAGCAAGAACAGTCTCTAACAGGCAGAAAGGCGGAAGAAAATGCGACTTCTCTTCCAGTTGGTATTTATTCTAATAGAAAATCAGCATTTGGAATCTTCTGGTTTAGAGACCATGTTTGATGTAATACCCTATTTCAAATGTCACCCAAGTCCTGGAACAGTTCAGGGATACAGCATAGTTTTGGCCTAATTTTGTGTTATTTAAAAATAGGGTTCCCTTTTGCCCACAGGGCTGAGATCACAAATGGCGACCAGGACATCCCACTTAGAACCGTCCGTGGGACTCGACACCGTGAGGCTGACCTCGGCTCCTAATTACCAGCAAGGTTAGCCACTGAAATGACATACTTCCAAGTTACACGGACTTCTGTTATTGATCCACTGCCATGCTGCGTCTGTCTGAGGCGTGGATTCAATGACCAGGGTTTTGATGTTCCTTTTCAGTGCAGGCGAAGGAAAAGCCTACGGTCCTCATTGTGGAGACGACACATCCTCTATTAGGAGGCCCTGTCCTGGTTTTACTGCTGGACTCAGAAGGCTGGATTGGGCACTAGATTCTGTCCACGGCGTGAGTGGCAAACCTTGTCCCTGACCTCTCTAGCACCTTGGTGACCAAAAGGAAAATAAAATTGGGAGTGACTTGCTCCCAATGCCTATTTTCAGCACTGCAAATGTCCAGTGGTTTCTCGTGGAGCTTTTCATGTCGTTTGCAGGGTGATGAAGGCTCAGGGGTTATTCTAGCCTGAGGTAGAATCGGTGTGGTATTGGCAAGTCTGTTTTCACGGACGCTGCTGCTGTGGTGGCTGAGACCAAGAGCACAGGCCCGACTCCAGCTACACCTCAGCTTTGGTCTTCACATACTCCTTCCACCGTGCTCACACCCACATCACCTCACCCTACATCTGATACTGCAGGTATCAGGTAGGTGTAACTACCTGGATGGACTCAGAAGTGAATGAAGTTACCTTACAGAAAGGGGAGCTCCTAGCAGTTGCATTTCAGCCATTTTCTTCCAGAGAGCGAACCCAAGGCATTTCCAAACTCAATGTTTCTAATCATATCTTTTCTCCCCAGCCTTTATAATATTGGCTCTTCACACTCCTTTGGAAAAATGTCATAAAGGGATTTTAGTGACTCTATTTTCTGTGGTTCATCTCGCTGATTCTCCTTCTCCAGTCAGATAAGTACCCAACAATATCAGAAGGCTGTGATTTAAAAAAAATTCTTTTATAGCTAACTCAATGCTATTTTCTGGTGCACGTTTCAGAACATTTCAGGCTTTTCTCAAAGCAGCCTCCCTAGTTAAGCTTTGTGTCTTGTGAATGCTGAGGAAATAAAATTCAGAGCTAAAAAGAAAGAGGCCTCCATGAGAGACAAGGTCAGAGCCTGCAGTCCCTGTCTGTGGCAACTGCAAATAACACCACCACTAAGCTATTTACCTTCAGTTTCTTCCTTGTAGCTTTCTTATCATCAAAGTTATTATTTTTTTGACACGTGAAGGCAAAGTTAGGGAGGGAGATAAGAGTGGAAAAGCAAGGGGTAACACGATGGAAGAAGAATGGGTGGGGCCCAGGCTTGAGGCCAGCTTCCGTAACTCTTGCTGTGTGAACGTGGGAAGCCACAGACTGTGTCTCACTCTCTCTGTGGACAGGTGACAAGAGCGGGGGTTTGTTAGTGAGCATGGATGCTCACTTGCGTTACCAGCACTCCCATCCCTGGTTTTGTGACCCCATTTTGTTCTTCTATCTGAGAGAAACCGTGATGAAAAGCACTATGGAAGTTAAATGCTTTACAAGGAGAGCTAGCTCGCTGTCATTATAATCACACATTCAGCCACGCGTTGTAATAGCCACACACAGGCTGCTGTGTACACTGGCTCCTTCCTTTAAGTCCCTTTTCCTGTGACTCCTGTCTCTCAGGAGAGCATCATGGGAAATTGCTGTGTCACAGAGCCTGTGGCATCAAGACACATGCCCAGAGTAACATGTTAGGGTGTGATGGATGGCCTTGACCCTTTGTGCTTCACTCCTTAGGCCGCCTATCCCTGAGCGCTGATCTGAAGGACAAACATGGACGTGTGAAGAGCTCAGTGTATGTAGCACTCGCGTGGTGGCGAGGCACCCAGTTCACACCTGTAATTACAACTGCATGCAGATCACACAGCCAAAGTGTCAGTCCCAAAGCAGAGACAGACAGGAGTTTACGTGGAAAGCAAAATTGGAAAGGAGAATATTTACTTCTTCAATGATTAGGGAAATCAGACCTTTCCAACCCCGAAGAAAATCTCATTGCTGATATTCAGCTTGGTGGTGTGGGTGGTGGGAGAGAATTGCCTTTCTAGGGTTGAGAAAGTTGGCCTTGTATTTAAGATGAAATGTGCCCAGGCTGCAGAGAATGTGAATGAACCTCACACTACTCGCTTGATCATCGAACTCAAAGTTCACAAGCTTCTCATATCAAGAAGAAAGGAAAACCTTCACCCTAATTGTTCAGGGGTGAATGATAAATAATGGTTGGACAGGCAGCCCAAACAAATCCTGTGTGCTTTAAAACCTGGTGTCAAATGCCAATAAATAGTTAGACCTCTGGACTGATTTCAGAGGAATTCCAGGCTCCAGAACCTCCCAGAACCAGGGGTGTCTCACACACCTCTCTAAGGAAGGGTGCCTGCAGGCGTAGGAAGCACTCCTTTTCCCTCCCTCCTTGGGTGAGTTCTTTCTGCAGGTGACTCATTGGAGTTTGGGAATAAATATGTAGGTAGAAATAGAACGTGCACGAAGTTTATGGAGTTTGGTAGGTAGCTATAAAAATAGAGACTGCCTGTCTGTCTGTCTGTCTGTCTGTGTCTATCTGGCTGTTTATCACACAGAGCCAGTCAGTGTCCTAATTCTCCTGCTAGGCCTGACAGCACAAAGGTCCTCCTGTTCTCCGTCTTCACCCAAGGAAAGAGTAGGGGAAGGTGTTTGTTTTAAAATGAAGGTAAAGACCAGTGTTGAACAACTCAGAGGATTTCAGGGCAGATCTTCATATGGGAATGAAGATGAATGGAGGTGAGCAAGGACAGTGAAAAATCC
The DNA here is from genome assembly GCF_031878675.1 of Megascapheus bottae. NCBI lineage: Eukaryota > Metazoa > Chordata > Mammalia > Rodentia > Geomyidae > Megascapheus > Megascapheus bottae. The sequence continues at coordinate 3,444,721 of NC_143527.1, forward strand.
CTCTGCACTGAGATTTCATTTAACACCCCAATGTGGCCTCCAGCCCAGAGGGCACAGCTATGAAGGAAACCTGCAAATGCTATTTGAGCTGTGCCCCAAACCATCTCAGGCCCATTTACTATTGATCATGGCTGGAAAAAGCAGTTTCTTTCAGACTCTGTCCATTTCCTTTAGGATGGAGTTAATTATTTGAGAAAATTTCCATTTAAATTGTTTTCTTAAAAAATAATGACCCCTTATGGATGGTGAGGTAGGACTTTAAAAAAATAAAGAAAATATGAACAGAGATCTAATTGAAAAAGCTTTGCCTTTCTAGCAGAGTTTCTGGCATGCCACCAGTGCCTGATAAATAGTGGCATTATTTTTCATTATTACTAAAATTTTTCTTTTGATTCTTTCCTGAATCCTAAGGCTGTGTGTGACTTTTCCAAAGTTTATTTCTCTGGTCTTAATGTCTTCAGGCTCCAAACTTATGTGAGCAGCAGCTTATATAATATCTCCATGGATATGTTTAATAAGATTGCATACTCTCCCTAGAGCCAAAACACTGCATTTTCACCTTAAGCCTTTTTCTCCTCGGGCCATTTATCACTCCGTCTTTTGTCCAGTTCTCCTGAGAGGTTCTATCTTCTCAGTGCTGTTGTGAATGTACGCTGTGCCTCCCTGCGTTGTAGGACACGGAAGGCAAACAAGCAGACCACCCATAGCAGAATGCCAAGCAGTGGTGATTACACCGAGGGAACACGAAGACACAAAATGTGTTCAGAACAGGCTCGACATAAGCACTTAAAAATATTCTAAAATCTTTTCCCTTAAATAACACAATGGTTGCCTAGAACCCAGAGGAAAAATTCACAAACTTCATGGTTTTAAAGCATTTGTTCTCCAACTGTCTCAGTTTTTAATTCTCAGTCCCATGAGTTCTCACCCGGCCCTTCCTTCCTTGCCTCCACCTTGCTTCATTCTCATTTCCCAGTCTAGAGTAGAGGTCCGTGCATCTTGACACGGTTGTTTTTTTGATCACTCAAGTCTTAGTTCAAATGCCACGTGCTTGCCTTCCCCTCCCCCCCCCGGACAGTTCCCTGTCCCCTGTCACTCACTTTCCTGCCTCGACCTCCCTCGAGCACCTGCCACTACTGAAGAGGGCGTTTTCCTTGCCACACCTGCAGCTCGTGTGTAGGCACTTTGAGTGGATGTGCTGCCATAGGGAACGCTGTGAGCCCTGAGCCGACCCCCTCACCCCCTCACCCCCTCACCTCCCCACCTGCTTACCCCCTCACCCCCTCATCCCCTCACTCCCTCACCTCCTCACCATCTCACCTCCTCACCCCCTCACCTCCTCACCCCCTCACCCCCTCACCTGCTTACCACCTCACCACACCACCTCACCTGCTTACCTGCTTACCTCCTCACCCCCTCACCTCCTCACCACCTCACCTCCTCACCACCTCACCCCCTCACCTCCTCACCACCTTACCTCCTCACCTCCTGACCTGCTTACCTCCTGACTTGCTTGCCTCCTTACCTCCTCACCTGCTCACCTCCTCACCTGCTTACCTCTTTACCTCCTCACTGCTTCACCTGCTTACCTCCTTACCGCCTCACCTCCTCACCATCTCACTCCTCATCTCCTCAATTCCTCATCACCTCACTCATCTCCTCACCTGCTTACCTCCTCATCTCCTCACTGCCTCAACTCCTCACTCCTCAACTGCTTACCTCCTCACCTGCTTACCTCCTCACTGCCTCACCTCCTCACCACCTCACCACCTCACCATCTCACCTTCTCATCTCCTCAACTCCTCACCTCCTCACAACTTCATCTTCTCACTACCTCACCTCCTCACTGCCTGGCCTCCTAACAGCCTTGCCTCCTTGCCTTCTCACCTCCTTGCCTCCTCACTACCTCTCCTCATCTCCTTGCCTCCTCTCCCCCTCGTCTCCTCTCCCCCTTGTCTCCTCTCCTCCTCGTCTCCTCACCTCCTCTCCTCCTCACTCCTCTCGTCCTCTCCCCCTCACCTCTCGCCATGCTCAGGAGCCCTGCTGCACACTGGTGTGTACACGTTGACCTGGGAGCGGTTAGACTGGCGTGTGGCTCTCTCCCACACGGCTCCAGCCTCCCGCCAGCCCCCGCTCTTGTCTATCGAGGAATGCACTGCAGCTTTTTTAGAATCCCAAGATCCTGCAGGGGCTATTGCTCACCATGTCTACTGGTAAATCAATTCACTTTTACCTTCTTCACCCCTACTTCTCACTAGGATTTAGGCTTTGCGTCCAGGTTTGCTTTCTACTATTTCTTCTTCCCTTCATCTCCTCAGCCTGCTTCTTAAGCTCTGTTTCTGCCGCTGCCATCAGCTGCACTCTTGTTGTTGCTGCTCACAAGAACTCAAGTGAAGTTAAGCCACTGACCTGACCTGGTTTCTAAAAGGAAGTTCAGTTCTTCTGATGGAGAGGAAATTTCATCCAGTGGCATTAAAGTTCAGACGGTTGACAGGCATCACTCATTCCCAGGTGAGAATGAAAACAGGTCTTCCTACTTAAAATACTTAGAAGTTAAAAGAGGTGTAATTTCAGAAACATTAAGCTCTTATTAAGAAATGTCTAATATTCTTGCATAGTTATGATTTCTGGAGATGAACATTAGTTGATAACTTTAAATCTAGACAGAATAGATAGAAGGGTTATAAATCAGAAGTTCTGAGCTGTGCAACACAAGGAAGACAGTTATAGATTGGTTAATGCATTTTTTGTTATAATCCTTAAAAGAAAGTATCTACTTCAACATGAAGTATAATATGGGTATTATACTTCATTGTGAGCTATTAAGTAGAAATCTCATACTTGTTATAGAATTTAAATCCTAGACTCGAGTGCTAATCTGTGAAAATTAAGATGTGTATGCCTGGACATTTGGATAGAATTTTAAAAGATATAAACTATTTTGTAATGGTAAAAAATGGTGTAGAAAAGCCCGACTCATGTCGTGCATCTTTAATGGCAGCTTGGAAAGACTGAGGGGGGAGGACCCCTCGTTCCAGCCAGCCTGCGCTGCCTACAGAGAGCATTGAAGCCTAGACTGAATGAAATAGGAAGACTTTATCTCAAATAACTGAAAGTAAATAAGCAGTCCAGATTCCTGAAAATGTATGATTTGTGAAATATGTTCTCATAATCAAATAGGGGACATAGACTGTCTGTGCCTTGCATCTTCTGATGGTTACTTTCTCTCTCCTCCTTCCGTCCTTGTGTTATCAGCACTGCAGGAGATCAAGAACAGGAAATTGACAGTTTGTTCCACATTGCACTTTTCCTCCATTGTCTAGGATCCAAGACCTTGAGACAATTTCCTTTAATTCACTCCTCAGATTCCTAGGTCTGCATTTATAGCTGGCAAGTCCCTACATGGTCAGTGAGGTGAAGACATTCTCTCTTAGTGACTTGACTTGTTTCATTCTTTCCCTTCCACTTAATTAATTAGGGAGTGCAGAAAGCCATGCAGTTAGAGAACAGGCAGAGCGCCACTGGATTGGCAAGCATATGTAACATTTTAGAAAGTATTATCTTAGATGATGGACAGTTGATCCTGAAGCCAAAAGGAATTGAAAACTATTGGCAGCTAAGCCTCTGTATTGAAGGCAGATGGAGCAGAGGTGGAGGTGACATTACCTTACTGCTAACACTATAGATTCAAGTACCTGACACGTGAGCCTGAATAACTTTACTCACATTGTAAGTTCCTGATCTATTTGCCTGAATGGGATCTCATGCTATTACAGGTTTTGTGATCATAACCTTCTCTTTGTGCATATAAGTTAGGTATGTGTCTACATTACAAATCATATTAACAGCACATTTAACCCAAACTGTTCACTCACGCGCTGCTTCTAGGAAATCACGTCACAGAATAAACAGAAAGTGGGACTAGTTAAATGAATGAAAAGACATGTGAAAGGGTATCAATGTATGTGAATTAATGCACCTTCTATCTGGCAAATATCATGTAACCCTTTTATTAATTACAATAAAAAATAAAAAAATTAAAAAAAGAAAGAGAAACATGGTAGCCCTTTTGTACATCACTCTGACAATAAAATTAAATAAAAATAAAAATAATCTAAAAATCTCTCACTAATAATCTTTATATGCTGGAATTTTCCTTCTTTCCTTTTGCCTTTATAACACATATACATTACGTGTTATATATATATTTATATGTGCTATGTTTATATTATATAAACAGTTTCTGGAAAAGTGAAGATTACATTTGTGGCTTATGTGATACAAGATTGGACATCACCACTACAAATGACATATTAAATCTCTCTATGGAGGTCACAACATGCTTCTTAATGAATAGTTTATAACAGCAAGAACCTTAGAAAAACTTGTATCCGTCCTGAAAAAAATATCGACATTTTAAAAGTCAGCATCGACTATTGTTTGCAATTAGCTCCCAGTGCATTCACATAGAAGGCTGTCTGGGAGTTCGCAGGGGCTGAGATCAGTAGAAAAAGGCTGTACAGAAGAAGGCCATCTGTTACATTCTAGGTGAGCCGACAGGATGGCTTAAATTGGGTGGTGTAAAAAGAATTCATCAAAAGGCTTACTAGTTACAGACAGCCAGCAGGAAAAGGCAGATGGTATTCTTACAGGAAACGCATAGGTTTGGGGCTGAGTTATTCTTGGTTTTCCATCGTTGGGATGATTGTCAGAAATAAAGCTAATATTGGAATAATCACAGCCACCACCAACATAAACAAATCTTAAGTGTCACACGAAGTGAGAAGAAATGAAGCAAAGAATGGAAGCTGTTTCTCTAGGAAACTTTTCATTCGTGGCAACTGGTACACTCCCTCAGTTTCATGAACACCAGTCCCCCCAAAATCCTCTTCCTGCCAACCCTGGTGAAATAGTGGGGAGAATGGGAATCATCTCCGTGGGCCATTGGGAATTTTAAAGGTGAAAATTTTCATGCGTGTTTACTATTCCAAAGAGATATTCTAGGTCTTCTCCCATGAGAGTAGCCAGCTGAGAGCTGCACTGCCAGCCTTGGCTGTGAAGACAGCCAAGGGAAGGTTTTGAGAGGGCCAGACAAGAACGAAAACACAATCTTACTTTTTTATGTTATGGATTTTTTTCCTAACCAGTCCTGGGCCTTGAACTCAGAGCCTGAGCACTGTTCTGTGATACTGAGGAATCGAACCCAGGTCTTTGTGCATGCTACGCAAACATTCTACCCCTAAGCCAAGCTCCCGGCCCCTCCTTATTTTTTTCTTATCTTATTGTGAAGGGTTACAGTTACATAAGGAAGGTAATGAGTACATTTCCTTTTGACCTGTGTTACCCCTCCTCATTTTCTCCTGCTTTCCCTCCCTCCAGCTCCCCTCCCCCTTTAAGCTGTAAACTTTATTTTCACCAGTATCATGTGAGTATGGCTGTTACATTGGTGCATCCCTTGTTCCACTGTTTTTTGAGATTCTTTTCGTTGTTTTAACATGTAGATCCTTTAAGTGGAAAAAATGTTGAGAATCTTTTCATATGACTTACAATCTGTCTATCTGTTTGGCCAAGTATCCAGCTAGATATTTTCCCTACTTTTCATTTGGATTTGTTCCTTCCTTATTGTTCACTTTAAAGAGCATTTGCATATCTTGAATTTTGCATGTGTGTTGAAAACATGTTCTCCTACTCTTGCAGTTGGTCTTTTTATCTGCTTCTTTAAAAAAAAACAAATTTATTTATTGTTATTGTAAAGGTAATATATAGAGGGGTCAGAATGACATTAGTCAGATAAAGTCATTCCTTTTTGAACACTGGCAGTTGGTCTTATTCTCTTAATAGTGTCTTTTATGAAGGAGAAGACTTAGTTTTTATACTGTCAAAATGTGGTACCATCAAATTTAATTTTCTCTGGTATGACACTTTAATTCCTCTGATCATGTTTATTAATTATATATATTAATTATATATATATATATTTTTTGCTATGAATTGGAATTCTGTGAAGATGAACTGCTAAAAATGTCACTGTCCAATTCTCCCAGCTCTGAGACCCAGACTCAGTCCACCAAGATGAGGAGGCAGAACTTGGAGTTTAAACAAGATCCCAGGGGCCTATGGTCTCATCTCCGCTTTGTCTCTATTGACCTTCGAGAGGCACTGTGGTTATCTTGATTAAATGAAGATTTAATTATCTCTATTTCGATTTCTTTGTCCTTTTCAGCTCAAGATTGCAAGATGATTGAAAAGTGATGTTTTATTTTTTTTCATTGTTGTTTTTCTACAGGAATAATTAAATTACTCCAAAGTATAATAAATAGTAAAACAGATCATGGCAGGCAGAGTGGTTCCTCAAAAATGCCCATGGCTTTAATATCCAGACCACGTGAAAATCTTCTGAAATCTCAAGGGCAGGATCAGACCAGAGTGTGCAGTCTCACAAGGCTCTTCAAAGAGATGAAGGGCTGCTTTGATTTGAATGTGTCTTCCAAATTGTATTCGTTGGAAACTCCATTTCCAAAGTATATGTCCATGATGTGGGAGCAGGGCCTCTGAGAAGTTCTTGAGTCAAGATAGCTCTGACTTTCCTGAGGGCCTCATCAATTCACGGAATAGTGAATTACTAGAGTAATGGCTGTGCTGGCACGAGAGTAGCACCTCTGTCTGGCATGCCTGCTCTTGTCTTGCCCTGTGATGCCCTCTGCCCACCCAGGCATAGCCAGGCAGGAAGACCCTCAGTGGATGCAAAACCTGACACCTGTGCCCAGCGTTTGGACTTCCAGCCTCCAGTGCTGGAGTCAAGCAAGCCTCTATTCCTTACCAATTATTCAGGCTCAAGTGTTCTTCTAGAACAACAGTAAGCAGACTCAGAGCTTTTCAGTGAGGTTCGAGGACCAACAAGAACTGTGCTGGTGATGTTCTTTATCTGTATCTGCAGAAGTCGACTTGGAGAGGTAGGGAATGATCTCAAGAAGATTCCTGAATTGCAGCTTCTTTCTAATCGGGGAGGGAGATGCAGGTCCTGGTTAACTGCTTGTGAAGCGTGGAAGAGTTTGGAGAAGTTTCTGTCTTTCTTTTTCATGACTGAAACAATGACAGGGTGCCTTGAAACAAAGAGAAGCATGCAATGAAAGATTGTAGGTGTCTGGATCTCTGCAGCTAGGCTGCTGCAAGGTGATGTGTGTGACTTTAGAGTTGATGGGATTCAGATGAGGGTCGAAGCTGGTTCTATGCTGTGAGCTGATGAAATCTTCTGGGATCTTGTGAGGGAGTGAGCACGTTTAGCTTTGCAAAGGATGTGAATCTAGTCCAAGGTCTCTGGTCTATGAGAGACAAATGAATCAAAAGATATCCATTCTAATCCGAGAGTTGTGTGATGACACAGTATGCCACATGGCATCATAGAAAGGCTTTGCAGATATTATTATGGTCCTGAGTATGGAAACATTATTCTGAATTGTCCTAGAGATTGTAATCAAATCACAGCAGCCCTGGAATTAGAGAGATGCCTCAGAAGGTAAACAATACAGACTGAAAGGATCAAAAGGACGTTTTCTGTCTTTCCCAAAAGAGACCACACACGTGTGTGACAATGTTCCAGAGACACACAAGGGTTCTGGCTGACAGCCAGCAAAAAGTAGGACTGCAGTCCTACAACTTCAGGGAAGAGGGTTTGGCAGTTGATAGAATGTGCTAAGAGACTGATTCTTCCTCAGAGACTCAGGCAAAGCATCAGCCAAACCTCCCCAGACTTCTGACCCCTGGAAACGGAGTCCAGCTGAGGTCAGTTCACACCATTTAGTGTTGTTTTCCCGCTTGTGCTAATTTCCCCCAGCAGCAATAGAGAACTGGGAACCGTTTGGTGTGCGCTGTTGTGTAGAGTGAATCAGGAGCTAGACAACACCTTGAAAGCCCTTCAAGGATGGATGTCTCAGGTGGACAGAGGCAGAACTCACACTCAGAGGAAGGAGAAGATAACTATGTGATCAATGGTTTACATTAAAACATCTCTCCAAGTCAATTATTATAATTGGTTCCCAACGGGTGCCTTTGCTCTCTGCTCTGAGCGAGAGGCATGGAATGATCTTTGCTAAGTACTTCTGTCCTGCATAAATATGAGGTTTATTCTCCTGTATTCTCATGCATGCAACTGAAGAGGAAAGAAGCCAGACAAAATCTTTCTTAGCCAATCAGGAAGAGCTTAATAATTTCCATAGAAAATATAATAGATTGGGTTGAACATTCTATAGTAATGAGATCAAATGTTGGCCCAGTGATTCTTGTTGTTCTATAATGGAAATGGACTATAGCAAACTTTCTTTTTTTCTCTTCATATATTTTATTATTGTAATTAATAGAGGGGTTACAGTTATGTTCTCCAGATAGAAGATGCATTACTTCACACACATTGATACCCCTTCTCATGTTCCTGTCATTTCTCTCCCCCCACCCCTTCCCTCATCTTGTTTTTCCCCTTCCCTTTCCCATTTCAAATAAACTGTAGCAAACGTTCTGTTTTAAATAATCCGTAATAGACTGACTTCTGAATCCTTCTTGTTGTTTGGACTGGGTTGAGGTTCGATAGCGGCAAGTTATCAAAAATACTGCATTCATCCTCGATCATCCTTCCCTTCTTGGTGACTTATTCTGTGAACTTGAAAATCAGTAGAAAATGTGAATTTTGATCTCTCTAATGCAATCCCCCCACTCCATAACAAACAAGGGAAGTACGTAACAAGAATGTGAGCATTGACATTGTGAATTCTACTGGCTGTGACTGGATGCTCAGATTAGTTGTGGCACTATATGCAAGGAGAAGCGATTTCTCATGACTTCTGAGCATCCATTTCCACTGATCATTTATCCATCAGTCCTGAGGAGGTTCAAAGGCCTTGCATGGGTTTTATGTCATTGACTTTAAGGCTTTTAAAGTGAGTGTGACAGTTATCTAGGCCTCTTCACCAACCTCAAACAAGTATTACAATTATCGAATCGAATTCATATGTGGACTCCTCCCTTTCACTTCTAAATTTCTACAGATGAATGTATAATCAGTCGACATAAATACAAACCTCTGCTGTTATTAGTGGCCCTCCTTGAATCAAATCCCCATTTGCAATGGAAATAACATGTTTTCAGCTGGCATATGCCTTACAGTTATTTACGACCCCTTTAACATCACTACATTAACTTCTGCACATTTCTAGTGCAGGTGTTCTCACGGTGGGAACAAATTTCAGTGGCTAATGGAGTCGTTATTTTTCTGTACTTTTTTCAGAAGAAAGGTTCCTGATAGAAAAGAACAATATCTTGTATGCCCAGAGAGGGGTTTTAAATTCTGTCTGTCTGTCTATCTATCTATCTATCTATCTATCTATCTATCTATCTATCTATCTATCTATCTATCTATCTGCCACTACTGGAACTTGAACTCTTGGCCTTGTGTCTCACTAGGCTTTTTTGCTCTTGACTCATGGCACTCTACCACTTGAACCTCCAGTTCCAGTTTTTTTTTTGATGGTTAATTGGAAATAAGATTTGTCTGCCTGGACTGGCTTCAACCTTGGTTCTCAGATCTCAGCCTGAGAAAGACATATATCAAGTCCATGTCTATAAACTGTACTTGTAAGTTTCCCTCTTGGACCTCTAATACCAAATTTCTGCAGGTTTACCTGGTTTCTGAGATGCCACCATCGGCTCTTTCTGGAGAGAATGAACGCCTGTGCTAATGGAGGGGGTCTTCCTTACTACTAGACATAGGTGCATTCCATTATGGAGAAGAACTGCGTCAGCCCGGCAGAGGAACAGAGAACCACTGCCTCAGAAGGCTATGTAGAGGCGGAGGACTTAAACACCTCTCAGAGCTGATTATTTTTCTTGTGACCTACCTTAAAAAAATAAGGGTTTTGTTTCCCCCTGGAGTTTGAAGTATGAAAGATCGCCTCAAGAACACGTTTGACTTGGTTTTCCTTCTTGAAATGAAAGAATTCTCCTCTTGGTATAACAGCTCAAGACAGAATTGGAGGTGTCACGGAAAACATTTTTCTTTCTCACACACGGAGGGGGCATTTCCTTGGCCAGTGTGTTATCCTGCAAATTAGATTATTAAGGAGCGCCCACGGACTTCAGATCCCGTTACAAGAGACGAAGGCCTCTCCGCACAGGCTCCATCACCCTGGCCAGGTGCCCTCCCCCCTCGGCGCACAAGGGCTCAGGATGTGCTCCAGCTCCCTGGAGGTATCACCTGCATCTCCTCGAGGGAGGACTGCACACATAGAATCCCCAAAGACCCCAGAAATGTAATGACCTTTCACCAGTGACTGACAGATACAGAGCCGGCTCCCTGGATCCCCAAGGGGACAGGACGCTGATGTGACATTTACCACTTCCAGACATCCTATGGAACTCAGCGAATGTCACCTTCTCAGGGAGTTTTCTTGATATCACACCATTACTTGGCCTATCTTTCCTTGTGGTTTTATTTTTCTTTTCCCATTAGTTTTGAAAATCCCATTTCATGTATAAGAATCCGCTGCTGAAAGCCAAGGAAAGAGTCAGGCAGACTCAGAACTGCACAGCTGGTGCTGTATTGGGGATCTGTGGGAAGAAGTGTAGCTCAGGGCAGAAAGGCGGGAGACACAGGTGGGCCACTGCTGTTACATACACATCTTCCTCAAAACCTAGCCGCATCACAAAATCAGTTGAGAACCCAGCTCTCCACCTGTGGTCAACACATGATACTTCGACGTTGGGCTTTGTCTCTAGAGTTTCAGACCGGTGCAGTGGTGGTAGTGGTGGTAGTGGCAGTGCCAAAGAAGAGGGCTGAAGTCATGTGGAGATGGCTTAATTAGGGCAGCGTGGATCTCTGCACTATTTACTCCCTGTTGGTTCCTTGTGTGGAGATAGTTTTAAAACCCACTTCTAGACAAATCATAATTCAGAGTCTGGTTTCTGTGAAGCTGGGCTATGTCCCACAGTTCTTTTTCCTTTGTGAGATTTGCCATATTGACAGTAGAGACATCCCTTATTTTCTCCCTCCATATTGCCAAATTTCACGTATTTGAATTTGAGTACTTTAATGTGATTGACTGGCGTGAGCTGAGGGCACTGGATGGCTTGAGCAAGGCCGGAGAAAAGCCCAGAGGTCAGAAGGAGGGGAAGAGCCCAGAGGTCAGAAGGAGGGGAAGAGCCCAGAGCTCAGAAGGAGGGCTCCTGCTTTTGCTCTGCCAGGTGCGACCCTGGGCAAATGACTGATTTTCACATAAAGGTGACAGGATTGAATTAAAAAAAATCCAATCTCCCTTTCATTTAAGAGGAAACAAAGACCCTCCACAAAGATGTGAGCATCAAGAGTAGATGTAGTGGCAAGAAAGAGCCCAATGCAGAGGAGAGACGAGACCTGTGGGAAGAAATGATAGCATTTATGAACTGAAGACCAGACTCTGCATCCACTGGGATGCTGCAAATAAGTGGGTCCACTACCATGTGACTCTACCATGATAATACATACCTTCACAGACGTATTTTAACAGAGTAGCTCATGTGACTGCGGGATTGACAAACCCAAAACTCCAGAAGACCAGCAGGCTCGAGACCCAGCAAGGCCTTGCTGTAGTGTGAGCCTGAAGGCCCCATGCTGGCAGCATCCTTCTTTCCGACAGCCAGTCCTTAGTCCTTCTCTCCTTCAACTACTGGATGAAGGTCAAACTCAAATTCTACTGAGTTAAATGTAAAAAAAAAAAGCCTTCACAGCAGTGTCTAGGTGGGTCTGTCCAAATATCTGTGTGCAGGGCTCAGCAAATTGGCCCAGGGAATTCCTATCTTCGTGGTCCACTGTGGGGTGTGTGTATGGGGAGAATCATTCATAAGAAGCTGGTCAGCTAGGTTTGAGTGAGCCCGGGGAGGCTTCGGGGACCCTAGATGAGGTGCTTACTTGACTCCAAAGCACTTACAGTGTGTGCAGGGTCCTGAAAAGGTAAGATGGACTGCTTCACTACTGGAATTCTGCACTCCTAGACATAGAGACTTAGGGACTGAAAGCAAATGTAACAAGGAACAACTCTTGATGTGAAGATCAAGTTCTTTTTGACAGTTATTCACTGCAGTGCAAGTATTTGTAATGTGGTATTTGTGGTATTCATACTCTGCTAATGCCAGGAAATGAAGCATTTATGCCTTAAGAGGAAATGTGGTATTTGTACACAATGGAATTCTATGCTGCTGTCAGAAAGAATGACATCGCCCCATTTGTTAGGAAATGGAAAGACTTAGAAAAGATCATATTTAAGTGAAGTAAGCCAGACTCAAAGGAACTTAGGCTCAATGGTTTCCCTCATTTGTCATAATCAGTAGAAACCTTGGGCTCTCCTAGCAGAGATTTACAATAGAACAAAACCTAGATACAAAAGGCCATATAGTAGGACGCTAAATGAAAGGACCTCTAGGATATAGAAACATAAGCCATATAATGAATGATGGTTGTCCTTAATGTACTATGTTATCTCTCATCTCTTTTGCTGTCCCTTGGTTATCTCATATTGTTACAGTATCTCACTTTGTTACCTGATATATCGGATATATTTGTATTTGGTTATTTGAAATTGGTTAGGGAAGGGGGTAAAACAAGATGAGGGGTGGGGGTGGGGAAGAAATGGGGGCCAAGGCATGTGAAAGGGTATCAATGTATGGGAATTAATGCACCATCTATCTGGCAAATATCATGTAACCCTTTTATTAATTACAATAAAAATATATGAAAAAAAGGAAATACTGTTAATGAGAGAAAACTGGTTTGAGAATGAGTTATGGCCAGGCATTTGTGTGATTCATTAGCAGATACAATTTAATGTCTTTGAGCTCAGCAATGCAATCCTAAGCTTGAGATATTATGTAGTGAATGAATAACTATAGATGGTCTGGGTCAGAAAACATGATGGATTATTTAGCTCAGTTTTATTTTATTTCTTCTCCATTTCCTTTTGTTTAAAAACTGACTGCATAACATTCCATTCTCTCATTTCTCATTCGCCACTGTGTTTCCTCTTGCTGGCTGGTGTGGCCAAGTCCTCATCCTGGTTCTGTCCTCCAACCCTTTCTCACTTCCCACATTTCTCCACCTCACATTTCCTGTGTGTTTTTCAAAACTGGTCTTGGAGCCATCTGTACCAGAATCTCCTTAAGGAACTTTTGAAAAACGTTGATCTCTGTGCCGTAACACCATCTACTTAAACATTCTCTTCTTTGCCCTCTATCTCATCTACTGGCCATTACCTCATGAAGATTTTTAAGTTATCGAAGGCACACTGATTCTCTCTCTCTTTTTCTTTCTTCTGCAATATTTGAGTTTGAACTCAGAGCCCCAGTTTCTCTGCGGGTGGTCTACCCTTTGAGCTAGCTGGAAGGAGAAAAGCACACAATATATTCTTGCATGGAGGTCAATCGGATTTAGGAGCAGGGTGTTTTGATGGAGCTGACTCTATCTAGGTGAGCCTTTGCTTTCTCTGCAAGAGAATGCCCGTTTTCCTCATCTCATATCAAATTCACCAGCGGTAGTTAAAAGGCAAAATGGAGGAAACGAGAACTCTATCCTGAAGGAATAACCTTGGTTAATATATTTAGAATATAGGTCAAACCACACATTGAATTTCTCATTTTTGCGATATATTTGAATGTCATGCCTCCTTGACATAACTGTTACTGCTCTATTATTCACATCTCTTCTATATCTTAATAAATTGAAGAACATGCTGAAAAGGTAACAATGAAAGTGAAATCACACATGCGATGAACACATCATTTATAATCTTTACATCATTTCAGTTAAAGCCTGTATTTTCTCAATAGCAAAAGATGTCAAAAAATAGTTGCATAGCCACATTTTAATTTATATTAAAACAAGTTAAAAATTTCAAATGAATCTCAATTAAAATCATTCCTGTTTTTGGAGTTGCATAGATTGTTGGCTGAAAGGAGGAACACAGAAACTTCATGTTTCCTGTGAAATGCTGAAATGTGCATTACTTTATCAAGATTCTTGAGGCAAAGCTCAAAAACTCTACTGAGCTGGTAGCACTGAATATCTCTATCTCTCCTTTTGTCTCTCTGTCTGTCTGTCTGTCTGTCTGCCTGCCTGTCTGTCTGTCTGGTTTCATCACATCATTTGATTGCTTTATCTTGACTGGGCAGCACGCATTGTTGCTACATGAATTAAAGGTACATGGGGGATTTAGGGTTTAAAAAATATATCCTTTTAAAGAAAGGTATATTGTAATCTGAAGTCTAAATCTGAGGTGCATAGACTTTCAAATAAAACACATGACTAAAACTAGTTGTGATTAGTCTTAAATCCCAACAAGTCAGAACTGCCAACTTGAGATATTGTCAGTGATTTGGTTCTGTTGTCATTGCCTGCCCAGTCACAGGGGCTCTCGCCTGGATTCTGCACAAATCATATTTTTTCCAACATCACAAGATAAAGAAGACAAAAGATCAACCTGATGGAAATAGAATGCAAGATTATTGGGAAGGAGGTGAGCTATTCCAAAGCAGGCAATGAAGGAAATCCAGGTCCCAGTGTCTTCCTGCAGGTTTAAAAGACCCATGAAATGACCTTCAGTAGATGTTGATCATGGGAAAAAAAAAACCAGCTAGCAAAGTATCATTTTCTCTAGTTGGTAGCAAACTAGCCTAAAATGTCCTTTAAGCCAAGTGTCAATTGTTTCTTTTCTTTTTTAGTTTCTGTTACTTCATAGTTGAAAACCTAAGTCTTTATATGTAGCCATGTATTTACTACTTTTGAAGAAAATAAACTAGAATATGATTACAAAATTTTTTTAAATACCTTGTTTTGACTAAATAGAAAGGCTAAGGTTTCGCTAGTGATAAATTCATGTGTTTTTTATCTCTTTTCTGAAAATTCATCTCAAAATGGGAGAAATCCAAAGAGAAAACTCAAAGTGCCGAATTGGTGAAACTGAGAAGGAAGTGAACAGTGAACTAAGAAGAGGCTGTTTCCACATGCAGCCCGGGATCTCTCGAGGATGGGACTGAGGGGCAGGTCGGGTGGCGTTTCCAGCAGGGGTCAATGGCATGTTTAAAGTGGGCACAGGTGAATGAAGCACAGCTTCTTACATTTTGGAGGAATTTGGCTTCTCCACCCTGGGCCAGAGCACAGCCTGAAGGGCGCTCTTTGGGGTGAGAAGCAGGGGTTTTCCCTGGAAACATCCCAGAGCAGAGACTGAGACTTAGAAACTCCACTCTAATTTGCTGCCCATTTGTGCATCTGTAGACAACTGTGCCTGTCCAGGCTCCTTCCAATGGTATCACAGTGCCTCAGCAAAGGACCCTAAAGAGTCCACCAAAACACTTCCTAGATGAGAAAAGCAAATGGAGAGAAACCTTCAGTGTCTAACATTTTTTCATAAAATCACTAGATAAAAAAAAAAAAAGATGTTTTGTGTCGGTACCTTTAGCAACACCGGAGAAAGGACAGCAAGTAGAATGTGGCTATATCCGAGTGGGGAATGAAGGGAAGGAATGCAGTTGTCGTCTGTTCCTGGGGGGATTATATGACTATTCAATTTTGAAAATTACTTTCAGGGACTCAGTGACATTGTATATACTTAGCATGTGTGAGATCCTAGGTTCAAACTTTAGCATACACCTCAAAAAGAATAAGCATTTGGACCAGTATAAATGATGAGTAAAGTAAAAAAAAAAAAAAAAAGCAGAAATAAGAACACTTGTAAGGTTGTTTCAGGGCTGGGTTCTGGAATAAACGTTTGAAGTCACCTCCCGCTGTGGGATCTGAAATCAATGAGTGCTCTCTCGCCTTGGACGGTGTTGAACAGTGAAGGTCAAGAAGAATGCAGACAAATGCATCCTAGGGCTTGCTCCAGCCCACTGCCCCTCATCTGGGAGTATGGTGGAGCTAGGTTGGCTCGCACAACAGGGAAGAGGTGCCTTTAAGATGTTGGTGGAACCTCTTCCCAATATGGTTGGTCCATCAGACAGACACAGGATGATCAAGTGCCTCCGGCCTTCGGGGAAACACAAGGACGAGGGACAGGTGAGATAAACAGAAACACTTCAAATGTCTATGTGCAAACCAATGTAAAGCAAACTCTACTTAAAAAAAAAAAAACTGGTCCTTAAAATGAAAAGACTTGGGAAAAAATCATATTAAGCCAAGTAAGCCAGACCCAAAGAAACATCTGCATGGCTTCCCTCATTTGTAATAACTAGAGTACGTCCTATTGTGCCCAGAAACTTGAAGCCCCCCCCTGATAGCCAGAGACCAAAGATCAATGCAAATTGCAATGAGTCGTTTATTGACGAGCTCGAGCACGGGTCTCTGCGCACTGATAGTCGAGTGCAGACCAGAGGCCCCGAGCACAAGATTACAATACTTTTTATACATTTTTGGTAGGGGGAAGATTCCAGCAGCAAATCAATACACCATGCGGGAGATTTCATACTATAATTCCATTAAATGATTGGTGCAACACAAAGCAGAAAAGGGGTCGTGACTAATCATTGGTCAGTCTAACTGGCTGTCATTTTAGGAGGATGGTTTTAGGCCAGATATGAGTCTAGGGGGATCTCCATGGTAACGGGCTTGTTGACATCTACCCTAGTTTGCTGGCCCTCACAAGTCCGACCTTGCAGGTACCAGATGGCTACTATCTCTAGCTCCCGGCTTGGAATGTGTATACTCCTTACTTCAGCATAGCTCAGTCTGGGAACCAAGGACAAATGGATGGTTGTAGATCAGCCACAAGGACAGCAGTTGCATTTCTCAGGGTATTAGCAGGCAGATATACAGAAGCAGAAAGGCAAGTTCAAATCATATGGAAAAATACAATAAGAATATAAATGATGGTTAACATAGGTTTATAAAAATATATGTGTAAATGTTTTCTACGCTCCTCAGTCCAGAATATTCTTAGCAGAGGATCACCACGGCTCAGTACCTATGCGCATAGGTCAATATAAAGTGATGCTCATTGAACTCAAAGAAATGGAGGCAAGAGATTTCTCTTTAGTGTACTGTTGGCAGTTATTTTTTCTTCCCTGTTTCCCCTTTGGTTTATTCCCTGTTGTCATTGGTTTTGATTTTTCTACCCACTGTCTTGTATTTAAGTTTATCCGATTTGGGGAAGGGAAGGGGAAAGCATAGAAACTGGGACAAAGTTGAGCCCAGGCAACCGTGATTCTTATCTGACGCCCTATTAGAAGTAAACTATAGAACTTGGGGGAGGGGCGCCTCCAAGGGGAAGTGGAGGAAATGAGGAAGGGATAGAACTGTTCAAAAGGAATGTACTCATTATCTTACTTATGTAACTGCAGCCCCTCTGTTACATCACCTTTACAACAACATTTATATTAAAACTGGTCCTTAGCGGAAAGCAAATTCTATTTTTAATTAAAGAATGAGTAGATATTCTGAGGCACAGATTTTACTGCTAGTAAAATTGATTTTCCCCCCTCTGCAATAATATATTTCTCTCTTCTCCCTTGTTGAATTTAGACCTTTCAGAAAGTAGTCAAGCTTTATTACGTTAAATTGGAATCTTTAATTTTCTCTATAAAACATGTAGAAAAATATGGACGGGTAAAGAGATTTTACCTCCTCTATCCCACTGTTTCTTACTTACATAGAAGGCAAAGGTTTCAAACGGGGAAATCCATAGTGAACCTGTGTTTATCTCCTCTACCTAGGGTGCCTGCAGCTCTAATGGTGGGCAGCAGACAAACAAACAATAACACCACCTGCTTGTGTCAGGTCACCAGCCAGCAGATGGTGAACTTGAGTAAGCTTGATTTTCTATTTTGGATTTTGCTGAGAACAGGGGAATAGGGAAATAACGGCTCCCCCCCCCCTTCTCCCTCTCCCCCTGCCCCACCTCCTCCCTCACCCCTCTGCCCCACCTCCTCCCTGACCCCTCCCCCTCCCTCTCCCTCTGCCCCACCTCCTCCCTCACCCCTCCACCTCCCTCTCCCTCTGTCCCTCTTCCTCCCCCCTTCCTTTCCCTCTCCCTCATCTCTTTCACTAGTAAAACATTTAGTTTGTGCATAGTGTCAAAGTTTTAGCAAAGCACTTCTTTTCTAACTGAAAGCTGAAGGGTTCTTGCATCTGCTGCTTCAAGAGGGCTCTGGGATCTGTCCCCAGGTGTTGGGCTGGAAGCAGGGGGGTATGAATGGGCAGAAGACAGCAGGTGTTCCTGGAAGGGCGGATGCAGCAGCCTCTGCCCAGGGCCGCTGGCACCTTCCTGCAGCCTGTGTGCTGAGGAGAGTGGAGAGGATTCTGCCTCTGGCCTGCGTCCCGCCCTGGGGGTGGGCTGGCTGGCTGTAGAGAAGAAGCACATGAAAAGAGCTTCATGCCCAGCTCTGTTGATCTCCAGGGTCTCGGCACATAGTCGCACTTGGATTTCCTGAGACACAGGCTGCCTGTGCCTACGAAGGTGCCTCAGAGCTTCAGGCTCATTTCCCAGGAGGAATCGCCTCTTTGCCACCTGTAAGTTCATCACTCTTGTGAAGCCGAAATTCTCTTTTCTCAGCCCAGATCATTGATTAATGGGAGATCTGATTGGAATCCTAAGTGCTAAGCTCTCACTCAGCCCTAGGGTAGCCAGCTAAGTTCAGGTAAGTTCAGAGCCTCGGTGCAGGCAAAGCTCTGATCATCTCAGATCATCTGGATCATCTCAGTTGACCGCGTGCTGCTGCAGCCAGTGTTGCAACCACAGCAGCTGTTTCACAGGACAGAGCTGGTATATGCCCAGGACAGGTGACTGCCCCAGGGCACCACTACCGCTTGGATCTAGCTGACTCTGTGTGCCACCTTGAGTGTCACCAGTGCCATAGCTCTAGTGACCTCCATGTGGTGTCTGCCATGTTCCTTCTATGCTTCAGTACTTCCACGATGGGAGATGGGAGAAGAGGAGCCACCTTCCTTTCTATATAGTATTTAACTAGGATGTATCCCCCAGGCCCACAGGCCGTTACCTATGGACCCTTTAGACATACTCTAATCACACCAAATGAATAGGGTTTAGCAGTCTTCTGTCTTTGTGCCTAGAATGAACCTTTGTCCCAAACTTCTTGGCCCTTAGTACATTTCATTTTGAGAGGCCCTACTTTATCTCTGCGCTCTGGCTTCCATGGTTCCCAGTGTCTTCCATCTGACAATCATGTCTCTGTACATCCAACACCCATCTTGGGAATGTGTCCAAATCAAAGTTAGAGCTACGCATGCACTGAGAAGCAGAGTTCAGCTCCATGGCTGGAAACTTCCACTGCCAATGCAGGCACACCAGAGAAGGCGGTAACAACATGCAATCGTGTTTACAGAAGATGGAAAGGAATTCTCTGGTCTCAATTTGTCAGGGAGTCGGAGTCCCAAAGTAATCATTTTTAATGAAAATTTGTCACCTTGGTATGTCAACATTTGCCTAATTAATTTATTGTTTGCTGAGCTGCACAAAAAAACACAACCACTCCTTTCCAAATAACTCCAAGCTCTAAAATGTTCATTGTGGCTATCTTTTCCTTTTCACCCCTTAAACCTCACCCCATATGAATTGCATCATATTCCAGTGTTACTTTGGTGTTAAATACAACCTGCAGTATCTCCAGGGCAATCACACATTGAAATCCTTGTGAGGTCACACCCCAGGCACTTCCATTCAGTCACTGTGGAGTAAGGCACAGGCGGTGAGGGCTGTGTTTCAGGACTTCTGGAACTGGTTTTTCCTAGTGTATTAGAACAAGTTCAGGGCTATCTCTGAGAATACACCTGATTATCTCTGGCGAAATGTCTTTGCTGTTGTTACGTGTTTCAAAACTATGCTCCCCAAATGAAAGTCTTGCTCCATTGAAAAGAACTAATTCATAGCTTTCTTCCCTCCCTCTTTTCCCTTGAAATACAGAGAGACAGTTACCATGCTTTCAGAGCAACTGCAGGTGTAAATGCATCTGTAATGAATGTAATTTCTGACGCCTCAGGACCAGAGGGTGGCCCCTGCTGAAGCTGAATGTGGGATATAGTGTTCCATGCAGTGCATGCACCAAGACACAGTCCAGGGTAATAAAAATTGGTGTGATTTATAGAAGTTAAATACATGTAAGTCACAGTGCCTTCTGACTAAAAATGAAAAAGTTATTTCTGTGAGAGCTGAGGAACACGCTGTGTCTGGCACTGTGGGGTGGTGGCACCGTCTGCTTGGGATTTTTGAGGAAACTGGGCTGGGTCCTTATCCAGGGCAGGGGCTGCAGCTGCCTGAATGCCACTCAGTTTCCTGGGAAGCCACTCCCTGGGTGCCCAGCGCACAGGGCATCAAAGAGAGACCAGGGTCAAGTGAGTGACCCGCTGGGACAGGCCCTCGGCTCGAGAGGGCTCCATGGCTGTCCAGAGGCCCTGCAGAAGCGGAGAATGCACAGGCCTAGGTGTGCTCAAGGCCTCAGCCCGCCGACGAGTCTGCACTCCAGTCAATTGACTTGGCTTCTGGGACTCACTCTGACCACCTGTGAACAGCTCCTCTTTTTGTTCATTAGTGATTTGAGGAGCGTGTGTGTGTGTGTGTGTGTGTGTGTGTGTGTGTGTGTGTATGTGTGTGTGTGTGCGTGCACACATGAAACAGAAACCTTGTTTCCTGTGTAGTGGCTGGTTTTCTCTCAAAATCATGCATGTGTTTACTTCACAAAAGTTCAAAATGCAAAGTTCACCAAACGCCCTTTAAATCTTGAATGTTTTGCTTTTAACATTCATTACCATTCTCAGTCCGGAGCTATTTCCTGAACACATTGTGAAAAAAAAGTCATGTTTTTCCACATACATATGCAATTGTCATGGCACCATTTATTAATTTAGTGATGGCCTCACTGCAAATCTGTTCTTTATATCTGCTTTTATTCTTTTAACTGATACATAAAAGCAAAAGAAAACCCATACAGTCTTGGGAATGTAGCCTAGAGATCCAGTGCCGGCTTAGCATGTACAGAGTCCTGAGTTCAATTCACTCAGTGGTAGAGTGCCAGCCTTGAGCAAAAGAAGCTTAGGGACCATGCCCAGACTCTGAGTTCAAGACCCAGGATTGGAAAAAATTCCTCTACATACCCATGTGGAATGATGGGATGCTTCAGTGCATGCACAGCTATGTATAAAGATTAAATCTGGTTAAATATCTTTATTTCCCCCAAATAGTTATCCATTTTTCCTAGAGTGAAAACCGTCGACATCCTTTCTGCTAGCTTTCTGAAACACAACGTGCATTGTCTTGCCTACAGAGCTGTGTAGCCACTCCTGAGGATCACGTGCTTGTGTGACTCCAGCTCTCTCCAACCCTTACATATTGAAGCCTTGAAGCCTTACATGGTTATGAAATAATCATATCAGTTGGTACTACTCTATACTTGATCTCAAAGCTATTTTATTATGCATCCACATTACACTGTTTTAACAGATTCGATTATGTAGTACAGCAGGGCTACCTTTTTTTGTTTATTTTTTTCAAAACGTATTTGGAGTTTTGTTACCATTTCTCCCCCATGAGTGAAACAGTACTTTATCCAATCATACACACAATGTATCCAATAGTACTTTATCACATACACACACACAATGGCTGAGGATCACAAACAATTCCACAGGAGAAGCAGGAGCAGTTGGTGGTGGGAACTTGGGCAGAGCTCTGGGAAGAGACGAGGCCTTGGCCCCTTGGGGAGGAGTCCTGTTGGTTTCTGGCAGGTCAGCTCAAGACCTGCACAGGCTATGTTGCTGGAAGGTTCCAGGCTGCAGCCAGTATGGTAGTTTCCATGTGAACAGGCGTCAGACCCTGACTCTGGTCTTCCCTTGGGCTATTGGACAGGAAAATGTCTTTTGGGGTCCTCAGTCAGTTTTATTAGTGTAGGCAGGGATAAACTTCTTTGTATGAGAGAACAGCTTTCCAGGGGCATCTCTCTACAGATGTCTGCGATTTCTTCAAAATCTCCACCTAAAATATGTGCATTAGAGTATTTTACTCTTCTATCACTAGAACCGAACGGACTTGACAGTTCAATTAAGGCTGATAGGAGATCTTCATGCTATCAGACTTTCTCGGCCAAGAACACAGAAGAAAAAGATACTTTGCTAGATATTCTTTACTATTTGAGAATAGAATTCTCTATAGAGAGTTTATATCTTTTGCCATTACTAAATATTTCATAGTTTTTCTTGTAACACATAAAACTATTCAGAAGAAATGCTTCCTATGTACAAAACGTGTGTAAGTCAATCGGGCAAGGCTGGAAGGACTTTCCTTTTTCTTTTTGCCAGGCTAACACAAAAGCATGACCCAGAGGGCCTAATTCCTTCTCTCTGCTGCTGTCCCATTCCACTCGCAGAGACAGCCTCTGCAACCTACTCAGGTCTTTTCTTGGGTGATTAACTATCCTCTGCTAATCAAGGTCCCATTTAAATATTGTCTGATTTATTGGCCAGATCAGGCTTTGGCTTAAGATGCACACTTCTTCCTCCAATACAAATTCACAAAGAAGGTATGGCAGCTAGAAATAGTTTGGAGATTTGATGGCCAAGGCTCAAGATCAGAGCCAATGCAACAGCAGCTGAAAGAATTACAGAGCAGGAACCTTCCCATTTCCAACTGCACTGCAGGTGCACGGCTCTTGCCAGGAGCCAGCAGAGAGCCTGGGGCTTCTGAATGGAGGGGTGCAGGCTGGAGAGGCAGGCAGTGAGGGGCCGGGGTGAGGAGGCACTGCCGCCTTTACCCCTTTCACTGCTCCTTCTGCCGAGCACAGAAGTTGCCCTCTCCTCTACTGTGGTGGAAAAAAATGTTTGTCCTGGCATCTACAGACACCTTTTCATTTTAAATTTCACTTCCTCTTTCATGTCCAACCTATTTCTTTACTTCCGCTCAGAAAGGTATTAGTAATTTAAGAATAATTCCCTGACGAGGGTGTTTTGAAAATGTGGGAAGTAGGCCTTTCCACAGCTCTGTCCTGTGATGTACCACTGTAGGAGAAAAGCTTTGATGGGCTTCGAGTCTACTTTTTGGAATATGTCTCTTATCCATGACTATTTTTTAAATTGTATTTTATCATGACTATTTTTTTAACTTGGTCTCTCTCCTTTCTAACTTTCTCCCTTTTCTTTTTTCATCTTCTTCCTCTTCTCTTCTTCTTTCTTCCTCTTCCTCCTCCTTGCTCTGCTTCTGCTTCTCTGCCCCAACCCTCTCCCTGCTCCATTTTCTTCTTCCTGGTGCTGGGGTTTAGAATTCATTTTTCCAACTAAGTCAGAAATCCAGCATATTTTTTTTCTCTTTAATTTTGAGATAGGGTCTCATTAGTTTTTGGCCTGGGATTGGCTGGAAACTGGACCCTTCTAGTCATAATAGTTGAGATGAAAATCATATGCCACTGTGTTGAGCTTTTTCTGGTGAGTGAGGTCTTGGAACTGCAATCTTTCTGATCTCTGTCTCATGAGTAGCTTAGATTACAGGCATAGGCTCCTGGTTTCTGACCTGCTCCGTATTCTCACTTGAAATAAACAATGCAACACTGAGTCAGAGAAAAAAATTAAATAATAATTTTTGTTTCATATCATGTAATATTACAGACATTGATCTCTGAATAATTAAATATTACCTATTGGGATTATCCTTTTATTATTGTGGGACTAATCCATTATGGGATATAATATAAACTGAGTAACGTAAAACTTGTAGACTTTCCACCCAATCTCAGTCAATACTGTAACTTATTTACCTTTATAGATTTGGGCAAATACATTCCTTAGCTATTTCCTATAATGGCACACCAATAAGTAACACTCCTGTGAGAATCCAAGCCCAGAAAAACTGTTTTGGATGAGTAAAACTTGGCAAATAAAAGTAATGAGGCCAATGTATGCATTGGTTGTTTGGGTACTGTTCCATAGAGAAATTCTTCTAAGCTAATTCTTAAATATGTTCAGAACAGCGGTCCCATTTAAATAAATACAGCTTCCATGGAGAGTATTATGAGGATATGTATTTAGACAGGGAGGCATCCAGAGAAACCATTGTGCCTGGCATTTTTTAATCTGGCGTGCTGGGGGCTGAAGCCAGATCAGCAGAAGTGGGGAGAGACATGGTGCCCAGCCATTTGATGGGATACCTTGCAGGTATTTCTGTTTGTCCCCTCTGGGTACTTGGGTAAGTACTAGGGTTGTAAGTACCTGGTACATCACAGCATCGTGGTGGGGACTTCCTTTGCCAGCCGGCGAAGTCCTTGCAGAGTGTGTGAGAAATAAAAGCTCTTGCATTGAGGAGAGAAATTACAAATGGCATCCCCCCAATTTTAAATCAGGCATCACTTGTAACACTGTTCAGTGGGGCACTGCAAGGCCTTTCAGGCAATGTGAACTCAGAAGACAGGAGGATCACGGTCCGCTTGCTCTGGGCAGTGAAGACATTGCCGCTAAGGTGTCATGTGATCCCATGCTCCTGCAGTGGGAGTTTTTCATGCTTGAAAGCATCCACTATTCATGGGTTAATACTTTCAGCTAATAAATTTTTGCCTATTTTTTGAAATGCTAAATAGAGCACAGAAATTGGTGAACAAAATTTGCTCAGTGAATGCTCTTTTCAGATAAAATAAATGTATTAAGTACTCTGTACTTTCAGGATAATTGAAAAGTTTTATATTGTGAAGTGATTAAATGCAGATAAAGCAATTTATTTTCCTAGTATTGTTTGGAATACAATTTCTGCAAAAGGTAATCCTACAACTTATAATCTAGACATTTTATTATGTATTAGGCTTTAGGAGGCTTTTATAAAATGGCCTGGATATTTGGTAATTATCTTTGCCTCCTCTTAAGTCCCTTAATACTTTCTAATCCCTGAGCCAGAGTGACCTTCTTGGGAATCCCTGACCCACGCACTGCTTGCGGGGAAGCCGGCTGGGAGTCATGGGACTTGACCCTGATGTCTGCAGGCCTCCAAGGGAATTGCTGCAGTGTGGGCCTTGGGGTTCCACCCTAAAATGATATTTGTGCTTCAAGTATATGGAATAGCAACATACAGAGAAGAACTCTACCAAACATTCATGTCAAACTTAGAGATGGAGAGTTATGAACCGACATCGATATAAATAAACAACACACACAATGCACACAGATTCTCTCATAAGTTAAATCTGGAAGGGAACGCCAACATGAGTCTCTACCTCACATAGGTTCAGAGAGTAAATAAATAAGATACATGCCCTTAATAGATATTAGCAGACTACTCACAAACTACGAAGTCATGCACATAATTTCTTTTAGATTCTATTTCAAAGACAAAACGTTGCAGGAAAATCTTTTCAGAGCTACATACTTAAGTAGGACCCTTTATTAATCCTACAGGTTTTTATGAAGTGGGAGTATATATTTTTGAAGGAACAGTTTGCTAACAAGTAAAACTCTATTAGCTTTGTTATGTCAGATATACTGTATTGTTAAGTGGTTTCATCAGTCCTTTCAGACTTCAGTACCTGGAGGAACATTTAGATTCAGACAGAACACATAGCTCTCTAAGGAATTGCCTTCAGGGAATAAAAAGGATTATTTATAAAGTACCCAGGGTGCCAGGAGCAATAGAAGAAGAGAAAGCCATCTGGAGCTGGAATTCCAAGAATCAAATGCATCTTCATTTCCTTCAGTGCTGGACCTCAGATTCTGGGAGGTTGAGGGAGTGGGGGGCGGAGCCACCATGCAGAAAGTCAAGGTTAGGAGCAGGGAAGGACCTTGCATAACTTGAACACATGTTTTCCCCTCCTGGGGCCAACTGGATCTTCTTAGAGGAAGTGATCAAGCCAAGAAATAAAGAAACATAAGCTCAGCAAAAGAGCTCATCCCAAGAAATAGAATCTGAACTTGAAGACTGAAATCTGGACAGAAGAGATTTCTGAAATCCAGTGTGGCTACAGCCAAGGATATGTTGAGTGGGAGAGCTTTAGGCCTACTATCGGGAAAGGAAAGATGTGGTGCGACAGCAGACTGCAGAGCTGTGTCTGAAGGGCTTTTGTAGGACAAAAGCAGAAATGGTTGGTAAGTATAGAAGGATTTTCAGTATGAAAACATCTCACTCCTCCATTCATCTGTGGAGAACTCTAATGCAACCCTTTTTCTTCATGCGTCAAGTGGGAGGTTTCTACAACTTTCATCAGCAGATCCATTGAACCCATTTACTTCTGACAATCAGGAAATCAAAAAGAGAATGGAATGTACACTGCCTTCCTCATGGGACAGCTTTGCTACCTTTCTGTCTTCCCAGGAATTTACAGTTATTAAAGTAGATTAAATTTGGTGTGGCAATTGCTTATTTATTTTAAGCTTATGGTAAACCACTGCGAAATGGGTGTTTTGATTTTAAAGCCACCACTGGTAAGTGAACAGGACTTGTCTATCACTGCTTAGCAGTCATGTCTCTCAAAATAGTTTTGGATTGGGGCTGTATCATTTGAGGTGCTGGCTATTTATCTCGGGTTCTGTCAGTTGCAAATTTAGTAAGGCTGATTTCTGTGTCTTCATCCAACTACTATTTTTCTCTGGGGCTTCCTCTATGGCCTGAAAAGAATTAATGTCCTTATCTTAATGTATTCAGTCAGCTATAACTCTGCTCAGGTATTTTCCAAACCACATTTCTTCATAGATCAAAAAATAATATCATAAAGGACTTGGCGAAATATCTTGCTGAAATCAATTCACGTGAATTTTGTGTTTATATTCTCCATATCTTCCAGTGTTGTAAGCTGTTACCAAATCGATGACTGACTCACTTTGTTCGGAGATGGTGTCAGAGAGTGGCACCCATCTCTCTAATCCTTGGTCTCTGGATTGCATTCGGTTCTCTCCAGAAGGGAGTTACCTTCCTCTTCCAGTCTTCCTGCTGCTTTTCTGTCAGTGGGGATCCTGTAGCCGGCTGAAATGCTGCTTCAATCCACAGTCCTCCTCATGCTGGGTCATAATGCCAGCTGACTCTTCCCTACCCTTCATTGCTGGCTTCCAACGCCAATTTCCCCATTAGTGAAATGAAGGCAAGCGTACTTGCCCTTGGTTGTTGTGAGGATAACACGAGTAAACACGTGAGCAGGGATTTTTTTGAGCAGTTTACTTATTTTATTTTAAATATGACCACCTCAATAGTTTACTTTGTGATGTGTTTCCTTTTTTATTTTTTATTGTTGGGATAATATATAGAGGGGTTACAGTTTCATTTGTCAAGTAGTAGGTATATTACTTCTTGCACATTGATACCTTTTTCTCATGTTTTTGTCCCCATTTTCCTTCCCCTCCCCTCCCAATCATCTTGTTTTCCCCCTTTCCCTTCCCTATTTTAAATAGACAAATAAACATATATATGATATGCCAGGTTACAAAGTAAGATACAGTAACAACATGTGATTAACCATGAGGGCAAAAAAAGAAAAGAGAAATGCCATAGTACATTAACAACAACAATCACACAAGATAAAGCTCTTGTTTTCAGACCATAGACTTCATTTCATTTAGTCTCACCCTATATAATCTTATATGCATGGGTATTGTGCTATTGTAATCCTCTGCTAGGAGAGTCTTGGATGTATACTAATTATTACAAATGAAGGAAACCACTGAGGCTATGTTCCTTTGGGTCTGGCTTACTTTACTTAATACGATTTTTTTCCAAGTCTTTCCATTTCTTTACAAATGGGGTCATGTCGATCTTTCTGATGGCAGCATAGAATTCCATTGTGTATAAATACCACATCTTCTTGATCCACTCATCAACTGAGGGGTATCTGGGTTGGTTCCATACCTTTGCTATGGTAAATAATACTGCAAAGAACATCATTGCCAGTAAGTTTACTATGCCCTTGTTTCTGGACATTTGGGTAAAATGTCAAGAAGTGGAATTGCTGGGTCATGGGGGGTTCTATGTTTAGTCTTTCCATACTGCTTTCCAGTCTACCATACTGCTTTCCATAGTGGTTGAATGAGTTTGCACTCCCACCAACAGTGTAGTAGTGATCCCTCCTGGCCACATCCCCTCCACCATCTGTTGTTATTAAATTTCTTGATCCTGGACATTCTAACTGGAGTGAGGTGGAATCTTAGAGTTGTTTTCACTTACATTTCTTTTATGGTCAGAGATGTCGAGCATTTCTTCATGTGTCTATAGGCCATTCTTATTTCCTTTTCAGAGAAGTCTTTCTTTAAGTCTTTAGCCCACCTTTTAATGGGATGGTTGTTGCTTTGAGAATTTGTTTTGTAGAGATGGATTTTTTTTGAGCTGTAGGAGTATTTTAGATATGAGGCCTTTGTTGTATGGTTAGTGAAGATCTTCTCCTACTCTGTGGGATTTCTATATAACTTGCCAGCTATGTCCTTTGCCATACAGAAGCTCTGCAGTTTAATGCAGTCCCATTTGTCCAAACTTTCTTTAATTTATTGTGTTTCTTAGTCTTTATTAAGAAAGTTTTGACCTGTGCCAAGGAGCCCTAGTGTATCTCCTATTCCTTCTTGTAAAGTTTTCAGGGTATCTGCTTTTACCTCAAGGTCTTTGATCCATTTGGAATTAATTCTGGTGCAGGGTGACATAGAAGGGTCCAACTTTAGTTTTCTGCAGATGCTTAACCAATTCTGCCTGCACCATTTGTTCAAGAGACTGTCTTTCTTCCATCCTATTTGTTTTGGCTCCCTATGGAAGATTAGGTGGCCATAGGTCTGTGGGTTGATTTCTGAGTCTTCGGTTCTATTCCATTGGTCTTCAGGCCTGTTCTTGTGCCAGTACCAAGCTGTTTTGATTACTATAGCTCTGTAATAAAGTCTAAAGTTTGGTATTGATATTCCTCCAGAGCTGTTATTTCTGCTAAGGATTGTTTTTACTATATGGGGTCTTTTATTCTTCTATATGAATTTTTGGATTGCTTCCTTTATTTCCTTAAAGAATGACATTGGGATATTGATGGGTATTGCATTGATGGGTATTTGCATAGATAGCCCTTGGCAGGATTGCCATTTTCATGATGTTAATTTCTTCCAATCTAGGAGCATGGTAGGTTTTTCCACTTCCTCAGTTTTATGAGCAGGAAATTTTGACAGCACTCAATGTGACAAAATGCGTGATGATGATAAGTCAGCTATGATTGGATTTGTTGTTTGGCTTTGCTTAGCATTTACTAAATTCCCCCAAGGTCTTAGGGTAGCCTATTCAACTCATTGAAAAATAAATATTTAATTGGAGAGCTGAGGATAATAATTAGTTCCACAGTTTACTTTGCAGAAGATCAAATACAACAGTGGAAAAGACTCTGAACTATGGTTGGGGAAGTAAACAAACCCTGACCTTGATATGGAAGAATCCAGACGCATGACTGGGTTCACAATGAAGAATGGCATAGCTTCAGCAAAAGTATTTAGACATGAATCATTTCTAAACACAGAAAACAGACACAATTAGAACTGCTATTACAGAAAGTAAATTCTTGTCTTTTGCAAATCCAGCCACGCATCCTCATGCTGCATCTAGTTTAACAGAGTTATGAAATGGGAAACATGGACTTTGTTTGAAATTACTATAGCCAACATACTTTTTTTCCATTTTACTTCACCTATTGCAGTTTAATCAGCAAGTTTAATCAGAAATACACACACTTACTAGACAAAAGCTTTATTTTAAACCATTTGTAACTCAAAGAGTAAATGTGCTTAAAATACATTTTACTAAGCTAAAATCTATTTTACCATTTTCTCTTCCATATTGTTGCAAGAGTTAGTCCATTGAATCATTCTTGGTATATTCTAGGGAAGTTGACTCTATCTGAAAGAGATACAAGGACAAAGCAGGTTGGTAGGAGGTGTTTGTGTGTTTTTGACTCAGACTATGAATGGCTTCACAGCCTTTAGCTTTCTGATGTCAGAGGAGCAGCGTGATAACCAGATGTGCTCACTGCTGTCCTCCTCGCCTCCCCCAGTGGGTATTCCCCTCGGGCAGTTTGTGCTGGCATCCATTTAAGCTGAGGAGGCGAGAGCTGGGACATGACAGAGATGCTTCAGGGCGCAGCAAGTCTTGTTGAGAATCAGCGGCAGCCTCTAGGTATTAGGTGTTGAGCTGGCCTGGGACACTGAGGATGGGAGGGGAACACCCAGGAACACTGGAGGTGGCAGGCAGGCAGTGGGATTGTGGCCAGACCGGAGGCTGTGTGCCTCGACCCGGCGAGTGTCTGCCAACCCCTCTGGCTCTGCAAGGAGTGACAGGCTCGTGACCACTAGTCTTATATTATCCAAGCTCTAGGGAATTTTCTGTGGCAACTCTTAACAGTACAGGCCAGCCAGCCATGTTGGTGGTCATCAAGAAAAAGGCCACCTGGAAACCACCTGACAGGGAATCTATGAGTCTTAATAGGTCAGTAATAGTTAAGAAGGATTGTTTCCTCCCTTTCCCTGTTTTCCAAGAACCAATAGGCCTCCTGGGTAATAAAATCTGACAGGCTGTTAATCCATAGTGAACTATGTGTATGTAGTGTGCTCGGGTCCCTTATCCTCCTGTTGTGCCAGACTCCGTCCAAGCACAGGAGCAGATGCTTAAGTCTGAGGTGGGGAGCTGCTGGCTCTGGCTTTGCTGCATGGACGGGGGTTGTATTAGTTCAGAGGAGGGACAAGCCATCAGGTCTCCCGCATGCAGTCACCTGGTATTGCCTGGAGACTTCTTTATAATATGCTTCGTTGTTATTCAGTGCTTTAGTCTTATTTTCAAAACAGCTTCCTTTTCATCAATAGGCTGTATGAAACATCCGAAGGAAAATAGAATCATAAGGGGAAAGAAGTTATTTCAATTTCCTTCCGAATGAGCTAGCTAGAGCTGTGCTCGTGGCAGTGAATACTAACTTCCTGCAGGAAACACCACCAGCCGTTCACGCCAGGCCTCTGGTGGAGGCAGGTAGACTAGATGAGCCCGGGGAGGAGAAAGCCTCAGTCCAGGAGTGCATCCATGCACTTCGAGAGAGAGAGAGAGAGAGAGAGAGAGAGAGAGAGAGAGAGAGAGAGAGAGAGAGAGAGAGAGAGAGAGGGGGGGGAGGGAGGGAGGGAGGGAGGGAGGGAGGGAGGGAGGGAGAGAGAGAGAGAGAGAGAGAGAGAGATGAAAATCCTACAACAGAAGGCAGTATTTTAGAGCCATGCATTTTGTGGGCCATGCACGGATACAGGCAGCAGTGGAAGCTTCCAGAGGTAACAATCTAATACTCATGCAACTGCTAGCCAAATCTTATTCCAAGAAGAAGTGGATTGTATCTAGTGGGCTATCTGCTTTTATGTGGGGAGGGGGTCTTGTCTGCTATCATGAGTCACGACACCTCTACCTCCTGAAAAGCTGGTGCATGAAGCAATGCCTGCTCTAATTTTACATGAGTGTAGACAGAATGACTAATTAGATGCTGCAAAGACCGGGACATATTGTAACACCAAATGGCTCCACTCGCTGCAGACATTTCCCAAGCGTTTCTGTAATTCTTATTATTGGGAACATTCTATCCATTTTTGCTAGTAAATTAAAGGTCAGCAGAGTATTAATTGGTGTTTCCTTGGAAGAAAATTAGGGTTATCTGTTGTTTTCCCAGTGAGAACTTGAATGGGGCCCAGGCCAGCTTCAAACATAAGACTTGAATTTCAGTATATATGCTTGTTTTGGGGGAAATGTCAGTTTAGCTAAATTTGATTCAGAAAATTAGCTTATTCTATTCTAGACATGAGGCAAGTTGTGGAGGACATCTTTCTGAAGGAGAAACAGTCCTTACTCCGAAGAAAGGTAGGCAGTGTTGAAGAGTGGAAAGAAGACAATTAGCCTCAGCATGCTGTGGAATGCAGGGAACTCTGTACACACACCAAGAGTGAGCAAGGAGTGTTCGTGTGTGTGCGTGTGTGTGTGGTGGAAGTTTTTGTCCTAAACTTCCCAGGATGAGTAGGGAGCGCGGGGACCGCCCTGGGCTGCAGTCCTGGAGGCAGGAGGGGTGCCTGCCGGGTGCCTGCGGGGCTGTCCTGGTCCCCACTGCCTGTCTGTGTCTCCAGTGCGCTCTGGCGCGGGCTGCCAGGCTCCAACAGCGGAGGGGTGCGCTGGGCCAGGGGTGCGCTGGGTCGGTTGGAGATGCCCTTGCACCAGGGCAGGCCATCAAATGCCATTTCAAGTAAGGCTTTCTATGCCAATGAAGCCAATGAGCGGTGGATGAAGCGAGTCGAAAGGACCCTGCTGCAGCACGGTTCTCGTTTCACCTAGGGCGCGGTTGGAGAGAGCATGGCTGCGCCACTGTCCTGACTCTGTCCTGACTCCGTGACTCCCTTCCCAGAGCCAGTCACCATCTCAGGAAGTGCGGTCCCCCTGAGCTGGGTTCTGGGATTCTTGGCTCACCTGCGATTCCAGGCAGCAAGGCGGAGGTGCAGATAATGAAGAGGGAAGTAGAAAAAAAGATTTCAGGTTTGCGCTGGAGGCCGACCCCGAGGCCGGCGTCTTGTCTTGACCTCCCAGACCTGTGGATCCATGTTGGATCCAGTGCCCTAGGCCCTTGAACAGCTATGGAACCCAAGAGACAATGCGTAAGGATGATCTGATCTGGTTCAGAGGGATGGAGAAGACGAGAGTCAGTCAGAGGCGGTGGAGAGGAGAGAGTCAGGGCAGAGATTGTCTCCACAGAGTTTACAGAAGAGGTTTTAGTTCTACGTGCCAGTTGATGAAGTCAATGCGTTCCAGTCTCACCTCCATCTCTTCCCACCCATCCAGAGCCTTAAAATCCCCGTTTCCACGTTCACGCCCTTACATTCAATATCCTTGCTGCATTTGCCCTCTCCTTCCTCTCCCCGTCTCGCTGTCCACAGCACGGGGTTGATGGGACCTGCCGTGTGTTTAATGATGATGAAGTTACATTCCCTTTGTCACAGCAGATGAACAGATGAACAGGCCCTCAGATGGAAGGCTTTTCATTTCCTCATCAGTGAGGACGGGAGATCATTTCCTTAAATGGCCCCATCCTAATCTTTCATGTCGAAGTCCCCTCTTTGTATTCCTACATAGCTCATCTTCTGTAAGCACGCCTCACAAGTCTAAATCTGGTGAAAGGCGGGGCGACTTTGTGGCATGTCTGGGTGTACCTGTGGATGAAGACAGCCCTTCCAGACCACATGTCTCTTGAGCATCTGCTCTGTGCACAGAATTATACAGAAGCACTCCAAGCAAGAAGATGCCTCATGCTTCACTGAGGGACGCAAGAACAGTAAACCTCGGGGGTACCTTTATATGATACTGCGAAAACAAAGTTTAAAGTTCCTTTCAAATGCATAAGATAAATAGGCTTCCAAACAAAACCATTACCAATTAGTAGCTCAGTCTACTTCTCTATTTATTGGGAATTTAGGTTTCCTTTTCTGGCAATAATCTTAGTGGTGTACATTTTTCATTTAGACAAGTAGATAGCAGCTCACCATAGAAAAAGAAATGGATAAAATGTCAGATAAAATGGAATAAGGTGTTCCGATGTGCAGAGAACTGAAGGTCAGTGCCTGCACCAGGGCTTAGGGTCGTCTTTAGGCAGCCGGGAGAGTAGCCCCAGTCTCTGCCATTTCTTCTTCTTCTCCTCTCATGTGAGGCTCTGGAAGAAAAAAGTTTCTGCTTGCAGCAAAGGAGTTCAGCCCTTGATTTGCCTAAGGAAGAGGAGCCGACAACAATCCATTCCCTTGATGATAATTGCTCAAGATGTTATGGAAATTGCTAATAGTTTCACTAGCACAAAGAGATGATAATATCACAAATGTTGGAGTGGAAATGCAAACTTTGAAATTAGCTTGGGTTTTAGTCTCCTCACGGTTCTTTTCTAGCCTCGCATACTTGCTCTAGCCACTTAACCCCTTCTTCGTTTCCTTTTATAATCATATGGCTGTGCGATTTATTGGCATTCTGGGAAGTGTCAGCTGGGTGGGAAATCAAGGCTATTCACTGAAAATTTTCTTATGTAGATGCTTCCTCTTTCTTTCCTCGTGTTTCTTATGTAGATGCTTCCTCTTTCTTTTCTCGTGTTTGATTCTCGCCTGCTTGCAATATCATTTAAAGAAAAGGGAAAAGAGTTTTAAATGATGTGACTTTTGTTTGATTTTTGCTTGGAGGTAATAAATGAGTTTCAGAAATGGACATGTGATAGTTCCTACTAGATTATCAATGCCTTGAAGAGGAATGCTGCCTATTCTTGCCTTTGTGATTACTGGACAACTTTCTCATCAACTGAGCATGCAGTCGATTTCTCTCAAATTACAGACCTTTGGAACAGTTCTGAGGGACGAGTTATAATTCTACTTACAGTAATCCAACCAATCTAGTTCCTCTCTTAAATTTGAAGAAAGATGCCATAATTGGCTAGTGTAGTCCTGCTGTCATACCAAAACGTCCTTCCATCTAACTAAGTTAGCACAGGGAATTTAGGTCTTTCTCCTGCAACAGACATATCCAGCAACCAGCCTTCTCAGTAATGATAAGATCCAGGCACCTTCTGCCTGTGCATTCTGACTCTGGGGTAGTCTGCTGTGTCTCTAGAAGTGAACACAGACCATGGTTGTAGGAGGGATTTATGGGTCAATTCCGATAAAGGAAGCCATGACATTCTCCCACATTCTCTGAGCAGGACCGTCACATGACTCCATGTTCTTGAGAGTGGGGGGTGCAGATGGCTTGTTCCATTCAATAGAAGAAGTTGGATGGATTGCTTTGCAGACATGGGCAAGCATCAGCATGACCCAGGCTTCCAGCCTCTGGAGACACACTGCAGTTCTCTGATGAGCTCAGAACATGCTGCTCTCTCTTCCAGCCACGGACAGAGCCCCGAGCCCTGTGACTCACGGACCCAGGCCTATAGCCAGATCTCCACAGGAAGGCTCCTGTGGTAGACTGTGTGGGCTGCTCTCTTCCAAGCATTGTCCACGGTGGTATAGAAGAGATGGTAATGGTGACGAAAGTCTAACTCATGAGAGAGAGATGGGGACACAGAGAAGTTCCTGGTTTTGCCCTTCCAGGATTTCTGCTTCTCCTGCTCAGTTTCTGCCCCACACAGAGGAAAAGTCTTGCCAAGGCCCTCTTTCTACTCTGGGAATTGCTTCCTTCCTTGTTTTATGTCTTCTGTCTCTTAGCCTCCTCAGCCTCCCTAATGTGAGAATGGAAAGTATGCTATCCCTCAGACTGTTCAGATCTCATTGTTTGCTTCCTGCTTAGGGAAATTGACTTGTCCAGAGCTAGATTTAAGCATTGACAGGCGCGCAGAGATTGTTTTGAATTGGTATATGATAAAGCATTGACAAATGCTTGAGAAGATGGATATGTTTAACCTGATTTGAACATTAAATGAAACATCAAAACATCACACAATACCACGTAATTTTTTCAATTCTTATGGGTTTATATACAAGTTAAAATAAAAAAATAATAAAAGTAAAATCTGGGCTTACAGTTGCTTTACCAACAATGTTACCTCAAAGTTCAGTAGATACCTCTTATATTTGTTTCTGGTTTGGTCCACATGCTAGAGATTTTTTCTGATTTACTCATCAAACCTGATCTGGGTTGTGGTGTCTTTGATTACCAATGTACTAGTAAAGAGTTTATGTAACAGACTTTAGTGCCACCTTTAATTTGAACTTTTTTTTTTAACAAAGCTGAAATGTGTTGTTTGCCTGCAAAGCTTTAGAAGAGCTCTGTAGCTTCAACCTGTACATGCATACCTAGGTCTTTCTGTTACTTGATGGTTTTTCCAACCCTTACACCTGTAATGTAACTGGTCATCTTTTTCTTTAATTTCTGCTGGGCGTTTGTTTCTTCTTTATATCCCACTGCCTTTACCAGGTGGCTGTAATGACACTGGCATTCTGTGGTACATGACTGGGGATGCAGAAGCTCTTCGCAAGGATATATGATCTGTTTTCCCTGGTTGTTCGGGGATAGCTTCTTGCAGCTGTTCAGGGGATGTCTGGACAAGGCTTCAGGCAATGAGGCTTCTACTTTCTGTGGCCCTGCCACCCCCTAGGGCCCCTGGACCCCTGCTAGGTCATTTGTTCTCAGAAGGATGCAGGGTGCAGAGTAGGATGGAGAGGTTTAGATGAGCTGAGTGTGGATGTGTTCCCTGGTAAGAGTCAATGGCCACCTATGATGGCAAGGCTCTAGGAGATGTTATCTAGCTACCTGCCCAGGTGAAAGGGAAAGAGGTCCAGGGAACGCAGAAATCTCAGACATGGTAGCAGAGGTGGGTGTAATTGGCAGTGCATGCTCACATGAACAGTTGAAGCATACTTGCAGAGTAAGAATTAGGCATAAAATCATACATCAAAGAGGACTAAAGACACAGGGAAGGTAAATAGTCGCTGAGGAAATCCTTTGGGGGCTTTCTTAAGATCAAGGCAAATCTGGATAGAAGGTTTTGTGGGTCTCCCCGAGGGTGGCCCCATTAGAACACTTGGGGAAGGTGGCAGGAGCCTTATGAGATGGCTCAGAAGCAGGGCGGGCTCACTTGCTGCCAGCTGACTCTGTAAACCATACATTAATGCCATAGGGTTTGTTCCTCTCCTGCAGGGCTGTGGGCGAGTCTTCCTGGTTCATTATTCTTTAAAAATAGCCTGGAGGAGGTGGAACAAGAAGAAAGCCCACCTCTGGCATTGACACAAACCGCTGGCTTCCTGGGGCCTGGTGGAGGAGGTTGGCAGGGCCAGCGGAACGGGCATGGTTCCTTTTTGCAGACAGGGCTGCCTTCGAGGAAAACTAACCCAACTGACCACAGCTCTCCAGAGGGCTTTCAAGATCTGAGTTTCTAATGCATTGTGCCAAATCCTTTAATAAGAGAATTGATTTCTTAATAGTCCCAGAGATACAAGGCAACAGTATTAGCCAATGTAGGCTCAATTTCTTCTCATTAAATCCACCACTTCACCATTGAGTTTTGACAGAAAGGTAAAGAAATAGAGAAAAGTACTTTGCTCTTCAGTCGACAATTTAAATATATGCACATGTAGAATAAATATGGTTGTATAAACGTGTTGTTTACTTGATCTATTTAACAGTGTAGAGCATCTTCATTCTCTTTATCACCCTTTCTTTTAAATATCTTAGCATAACTCTGAATCTAGGATCCATACAAAAAACATCAGTGGCCCTGGACAAGCCATAATACAGTGTAGTACTTCAAGTAAAAGAAAAAGAAAACCTTATGAGCCATGGATGTAACTTAAACGTTTCTAGTATACATTAATCCTACTGCTCTGTACACCATGTCAAGCTGGATCTTTTAGAGACTTATCAGATCTTACTTCTACGATGTCTTAAGATTTTCTCTTTTCCACCTCCCTCCTGCCCCTTGTAGTTCTGGGGCTTGGTCTGGAAGCAGGACCCTCGGCTTGGCACGCTGAGCTCCCGTGAGCTCTCACAGGACCTGGCTTGCTCACAGTGCAAAGGGGAATGTCTCTAAAAGTTATCTGTCAAGTTCCATGGCTGCTTTCCTGTCAGGCTGAATTTCTGGCTCCAGTTTCCACAATCATCTTCATGGCCGGCAGTCTTGTTTCATTACATAACCATTTGGTATTTTTTTTTCTGCTGTCTTAGCTCTGATTTCAAACACTGGACACATAAAGGACCTAATCTTTCATGTTCATTTCAGAGTTCCTCATTGTTAAAGATGGCAAGTTTGTAAAATTAAAACTATTTGCCTGAATTCCAGTCTGACTTTAGAGTTTTGGAAACATGTGTTCAGTGACTGAACATTTTGGGAAAAAATGGGCCATTATCCTACATAGATCTGGCCACTTGTCTGGTGTTCATGGGTTCATCGTTGCTGAAATACTCATGGACAAATAGCTTGGTTTTTACTCCCAGTTGAGTTTATTTCATCCTTAGTTCACCATGGCATTTGTTCACTGTTGTCATCTAATATCTTAATTAATCTAAATAGATACAAAGAGATTCAAGATATCTAGTCCCTTCGGCAAGGTCAGGATTATGGGTTTCCAGATGGTTAGAAATTCTGACCATCTGTTTTTGAGTATGGGAGGAGACTGAGCTTGTTCTTCCACAGCTAAGAACAAGTACTTATGGGATTATTAATAACTATTAGCTACCTTGACAAACAATTACCATAAATTTTCAAGTCATAAATATGGGACGTCTGGCAAAGGCAGGCCACAGTCTGACTGACAGATGCAGGATGAATTTTCTTAAGCCACAGGGTATGACTTTGTACAAAGAAAAGAATGTAGAAAGAACGGGGTGAATGGAAGCCCCTTTTTGGATTGTTTTTCTTGGAAATCATCTTGCCACTGCTTTATTTATGGACCCTGCCATTGCTTTCTCATGGGCTGACTGTGGAAATAATTCTCTAGGATGAAAGCAGAAACTTCAGGAATTATAACCAAGCTATAAAATTAGCATTATGTAATTTTCCAGTCCTTCCCTCTGCTGCTGAGTTCTGAAATAGCAGTGTGCAGGAGTGGGTGGTGAAGCTGTCTAATAGCTGTGAGAGAAGATTGATTTGCATTCATTTCTATTTTGCCAAATTATCTTTGAGGAGAAGGTTAAGTTGACACCGTCACATGGATAGGCCCCAGTTTCAGCTGAATTTAAAAGCCACTCTGGCTGCCAACCAGATCTGCAGACTTAAAGAACCAGTCAGGGCTGCCCTGTCCCTCTTCTGGGGTAACAGCACTGGATGCTCTAAGTACCCCGTCCTCTGCATGACCTCTACTGGACGACCTTGGCCAAAGGCTTTACAGGCCACCTCCCTTCTTAACCATATGCCTGCAAGTATGTGGAATCAAATCCCAGTTATAAGTACGTGCATCTTGTTGCTGGCCTATTTATTGAGGTTGAATTTTGTAAACTGGAGAGGAAATCAGGAAGATGTTGTTGGAAGAGTCGTCGTCTTCACCTCATGCAGAAACAGAATCTGCGCAGGAGCCACGAGTCAGAGCGCATGTGCACACTCAGGCCAGGGACCTGCCACACACCCACTCACCTGTCACACGTGGAGAGTGACCGCCACGCCCATGGAGACTTATCTTTTGTTTTTATGAACTTCAAGCAGACCTTTCTCATTTATGCTGTTTATGAAGACTTATCTTTTTTTTTTTAATGAAGACGCCTCTTGATAGTTAAAAAATGATGAACTTCTTACAACAGAACAAAATCTAGAGACATAAGGCCAAATAGTATGACACTAAATGTAAGGACCTCCAGGATAAGGAAACAAAAGCCATATAATGAGTGACTGTTGTCCTTAATGTACTATGTTATCTCTCATCTCTTTTGCTATCTCTTGGTTATCTCATATTGTTGCAATATTTCACCTTGTTATCTGATATATTTTAAATGTGCTTAATTGGTTATTTGAAATTGGTTAGGGAAAGGGGGAAATCAAGATGAGCGGGGTGGGGGTGGGGAGAGGGAAATGGGGACCATGTCATGAGAAAGGGTATCAATGTTTGTGAAGTAATGCACCTTCTAGCTGGTGAATATAATGTAACCATTCTATTAATCACAAGAAAAAAATCTAAATAAAAAATGATGAACTTCAAGCAAACATTTATGCTGTTCGGTGATAACCAAAAGCTTTAACCCAAAGAACATGACAGTAAAATATAGACCCCAATTTTATTATCTTTATCTAGAAAGAGGGAAAGTGATATTTGAAGTATGGTTTGAAGAAATAAAACCACACCAAATTTTGACTTGTTTTAAGCCATGTGTTGAAAAATAAAAGCTTAGGTTTTCAAGGTTTAGGAAATAATTAACTCGGGGTTTATGTCTATGGGCATCTTTCTTCCATAAAATATCCCTTTATTCACATTGTTAAAAGTCTAGCTATTAGGGCTGGGAGTTTGGCCTAGTGGAAGAGTGCTTGCCTAGCATGCACGAAGACCCGGGTTAGATTCCTTGGTACCACATACATAGCAAAAAGTCAGAAATGGTGCTGTGGCTCATGTGGTAGAGTTTTAGCCTTGAGAAAGCCCAAGGACAGTGCCTAGGCTCTGAGTTCAAGACCCAGGACTGGCAAAAAGCCTAGTTATTATTTTTTTAACCCAATTTACTCTCTGCTATTTTTAAGCCAAAATTTGCTGCAGGCATGGCTGCCGCTGATTTTTTACCTTCTGAAGACACAAAAAAGTCAATAACATGGCCTTAAATATCGCTATTTCTTTTTTTAAAAGATTTTCTTAACATTGGTTTTTATGTCATTTCAAATGTCATGTTTAATAAACAAGTATTCAAGAAGGGAATCTCTTGGTGCAGTCACTGGCACATAGATTTTAGAACATGATTAAACTTAAGCTGAGGGTTTGTATGTCATAGAACCATATCATAATATCGCTATTTCTTAATGGAAGTTTTTGTCAGTTGTGCTGTTTTTCCCTTGTATTGAAGGGTGTGTCTTGAAAAGATGTGAATCTTGAAAAGATTCTTGAATTTATTCCTTATAATGCATTCATTTTAGGGATTATTCTTGACAATCAATTTATCATTTGTCTAACCAACTTCCTGTGCCTGAAACATAAGTAAAACATAGTAAGTGCTTAAAAGTCGGTAAGGAGAATGAACAAAAGTTTAAGAAATGGATTTCTAAAATGGATTCATTCCACAAATATTTTTGAGTATGTAACACTTAAAATTTCTTTAATTTCTAGAGTAGCATTTTTAGGTCCTGATACATAAAATGCATTTATACTCATACTGTTGCTTCAGAGAATTCTACAAACTTTACTTTCATTCCAAACTTATTTTCCCAATTTGTCATCATCTTCCGTGTTGGCAGTATATCAGGCCATTGTGTGAAAAGTGACAAAGGAAATGTAAAGGAGAGTCAGAGGCAAGGAAAAGTTATTT
Source organism: Megascapheus bottae (assembly GCF_031878675.1). Taxonomy (NCBI): domain Eukaryota; kingdom Metazoa; phylum Chordata; class Mammalia; order Rodentia; family Geomyidae; genus Megascapheus; species Megascapheus bottae. The sequence continues at coordinate 3,485,607 of NC_143527.1, forward strand.
GATCATCGAATGCCTTTTCATTTTAACACCTGAAAGGAGCTGATGGAAGACATCGGACTGCATTTATGCTGGGAAGAACTTAGAAGAGTAATTGCCCTTTACACAGAATCTTTTGTTACTTTTATCCTTCTGTTATTACGAGACGGGATTTTTATGTGTGATTAGACAATGATAAAAAATTCATTTTATAATTATTCTTAGGTGAAGTGGCTTTTTCACTCACTTGAACTGAAACAGGGAAGACATCTCACAGACTGTGAGAGCCGTGTCTTGAGATAGCTGCTCTGCTCCAGCGGTCATTGTGAATTTGTCTTTCTGAGAACTTCTAACAGAAAGTTTAAACTGGCCATTGGAACTATGCAAAGGCAGAAACAGTAGTGTGGGAAAACGAACATAGAACTAAGCAGTTTGAGCAACGAGGGTGAGTGTGCTCCCTCCACTTCTCACAAGTGCTAATTCGTCCCAGACATCCAATTTCCATATCTAGAATTTCAGTCTGCAGTCCCCCGAATGTTCTGGATGGAGATGATTATGATGCACAACTAATGGCCACATAAGTGAGAGGTGTAAATTCTTTCTCCCGGGAGTGTGTCTCACCTACCCTGGACTAAGGCTTCGCTATGGCTTCCATCTGTGGCTTAGCAGTCTCACTTGAGAAGTGATTTTAACAGTGAGACACCCCAGAGCTAGAGCCACCTCTCTGAAGTCTCATGAGAGGGCAGCTGACTCCTCCACTCTTTTCTTGCCCCTACGTCATATCCCGCTCAGGGAGGTGGGTCCAGACCACCTGGGCCCCCTGTGTGGTGCCATCTCAGTGGACTCCTGTCTTCCTTGGGTGGAATTCAAGGCATATGTCAGCCTCCTTCCCTGTCTGTGTTGCGTCTACTTGACGAGCCCTCCATTCATCAATGCTGGAATGAGTTTTAGGAGGGTGGCTCTGCCTTCTTACATAAGGTTAGGGTGAAGCCTGATCTGCATAATCCTTTCTCAATGAAGGGGTCTCCACCCCACAAAACAGTGTGTGAATAGGACTCTGCACCCTGATCAGTGCCACCCCTTTCCCTCTCCCCATCCCTCCCAACCCAACCCCTCCCCTTCGTTTTCTTCATTTTGTAGGCTGTGCAGTGAATTTTATGACTTAATTTTCCCTTTCCTCTCTTCATTTGTATACTCCCCTTCTCTCTACTCTCACTCTTGTCTTATTGCTTATTTTGTTGGACCATGATTAGCCGTTCTAAGGAATTACACCATTTGAGTTTACCCCTACACTGGCAATAATTTGGTTAATGCACTTAGGTAGTATAATGTCTAAGACCAATTAGATTACGATGTATTTATAAATTAATTTAGGTTCCACATATAAGAGAAAAAAAATGTATCCTTTGACTCTCTGGGACTGAGTTACTCCAGTTAATGTAACTTTTTCTGGGTCCTTCCAAAGCTGCCTGTACAATGTTCGTTGCAGCACTGCTCACCACAGCCCAGATATGGAATTGGCCCAGATGCATCTGAGTGGATGAATGGCTCAAGAAAACGTGATATGTAGACAATGGAATTTCACTCATTCATTGGAAAGGATGATACTGCATAATTGTTTTATGGTAGTTTAGCTTCCAAAACTATGGAGAAATAAATGTCTGCAGTTGTTGTTTATGACACCCAGTCTGGGCTATTTGTTTTGGCTGTTTCATCGACTAAGACCATATACAGACTTGGGGATTGAAGAACCTTCACGGCAGTCCCCAGGTCTAGTTTGCACACCTCCCATAAGGAGATCCCTGGAGAACCCGTGCTTCTGGAAAGCATGCTTTCTAAATTCCAGTGCTGTCCTTATCTACTCTGCAGGCTGACTTAACAATGTGCTTTGTAGCCAGTGGCTGCCACTGTACGTTGGTAAAGCAGGCTCTTTACAAAAGAGCCACAGGACAGGGGCCGCTCTCCATTCTCATTCATACTTTTCTCTATGATAAAAACCCTCCCAGGCAAAGAAATCCTTGACTACAAACATAATGATGTCTGTCCATGCACTGCTGCACAATAATGAGAATTGTCCTCTGGGGCCTATGAAAATCGCTCTCCTGACTTGATGGTGCAATCTATCTACAGTGCAGAGAGGCTTCACTTAATTCTCCCTTTATTCAGAAGGCAAATTAATGTGGACCAGGTAGAAGTGAGTTAGGGCAGAAATATTACTACTAATAATGATTTGGATAGGTGTTCATAAATATTCTAGGCTAGCCTTTGGGATACCACTTTCCAAATCTGAGTGGATTAAAGTCAGCAATTTTATTAAGCCCTATCACACTTGGGTTAAGAAGGTATTATCTTTCTGTTTCCCCTGGGTGGGGGAAATGTGACGAGCTTGGGAACTTCTATAACCTGTGTAAAAAGCAATGGCAGAGACAATCGCAGGCTGAGACATTCCCCATCACAGAGCTCAAGGGCTCTAAGAAGGGCTGAAGCTCTGTGGTCACACTCTTTCAACGTTTAATAATCTTTGAATAGGAGACTATACATTTCATTTTGTTCTGAGTGAAAACAGATGATGTGACTTTTTTGATTATAAGCTGTGGGTGTTGGATGCTATATTCTGAAATCACAAAATGATACATTTCAATGAGGCATTATTAAGACCCTGAGGCAATGAGGAAAATGACCCCAGCCTGGTAAGGAAGGTGGGCCCTGCCCTTGGAAACTGAGAAGTCAAACACCAGAGGCAAGATGGCCAGTCTAGCTGAGTGTCAGTGCCCACCAATGGATAAGAGATATGGGTCCCTCTCTCTCCTCTCTCTTTCTTTCCTTCTCTCTTTCCTTCTCTCTTTTTTCATATGCAAAAATCTGTGTCATTGTATATTTTGTATGCATATAAAACACGTATTATTATATGTGAATATGTCCTTACCCATGTATTATGTGCACCGTTGTATGTACATTGACCTACATCACACACACATACATGATGCATGGCATTCTATATGCAAATGTGTCACTCTACAACTTAGGGTAGATACAAATTTACGTGAGCAGCATAAGGCTGGTAAGGTGAGCATCAGGAGAAATGTGTGGCATTAGATGAGCAGAAGATTGAGTAAAACACTGGGGGAAAGGGAGCTTCAGGGGAAGGAGGATGAAGAGAAGCCTGCTGCAGAGATCTCACAAGAGAAAGTGAATGCTCATGGAGGAGGCATTACCAACAACCTAAGTCCTGGACAAAGTTCTAGGATGTGCTTTACTGAAATCACACACACAAACACACACACACACACACACACACACACACACACACACACACACACACACACACACACCAGCACAGGTCCATGGGCAAAAGCTTTACAAACAAAAATGCCCTTTACATAAACCTGACCCATACCCATGCAAGCATGTGAGACAGATTTTAAACACCAGCTAAAAAAGAAATCATGATACTAACATTTCTATTTGTCTGTTTGTGTTCTCCTTGTCGTAAGAAATGACCGTTTATACGAACACTCATGTAGGCCTATATATTTGTACATAAAAAGTATATTTACAATCCTCTTTGGCCTTACTGTCATGACTAACATTTAGAAGTCTGAGAGCTAAAGTTATTTGTATTTTGCCATGTGCTATTTTTTACAGATTTTAATCTTGGTAAGGAAGACATTTATCCTTAACGCTTGCCCTCCCCGGAAATAAAATGTGACTGAACTCAGTACAAGTCATTCTAGTTTTTTGGATAACCAGATGAAAGAGTGAGGGTTCAGCTTTCTCTCACATGCTCACCTTGCTGAGAAACTTTTCCATGAAATCTTCATTACGCATGCCCAGATCAAAGTCCTAACTCTTCCCGCAGGCGAGACTGTGGCCGCAAACAATCTGACCACTCAGATTCTGTAGAAGGATCCAGTGTCCAGGGAAATCAAACAGCGCCTGGGAAATGAGACTCATTCTGTCCCCTTTATTGAGCTCCTCCAGCGCTTAATGGAGCCTAGCATGAGTTGGATTCCAAGAGCGTTGTAAAGAGAAGATAAGAGACAAAAATGGCCACTTCCAAATCACGTAACGTTTAATTGCTGACAGGTCTTCCTGCCATGGAGAAATGTCATATTAGCAGAAATGAGTTTGGACATTGAGTGACAGGTTTCATTAGCACCAGGACTCTCTGCATCTTTCAGTTAGTTCATCACAGTGAGTATTAGCTGAAGTGGACCCAGAGTTTTCCCCTGCAGTGAACAGATCCACCTGGTCGACCTGAATCACACAGAAAGCCTGGGAGATGGTCTGTGTGGCGTGGTGGACTCTGGGAGCAGGGCCTTGGACTGGGCCCCTCCTGGTGACTCTGGTTCAGGCAGCTGCTAATCATGCCTGAGCTGGAAGTTTATTTTCCTCAGTGAGCCTTCATTTGGAAGACGTTAATGCGTTATCAAAAGAAGAGTTCCTTTCTGTCACACAGGGAATATTCCAATGCAACAACAACATTTCTGCTGGGGTTTGCCTTTACCAGAGAACACGACAGTTCTGCTATTTGGTCACCAGTGTTTCAGAATCACATGATGTGAGGCCAGCCGCTGGAAGGGGAGGGAATGCTCAGAGATGATTGGTGCAGAGCACCCTTTTGCAGAAGTTTGTGGGTACAGTCGTGGCCTTGGGGAGCAGCAGGAGCAGTGAACTCCCTGGAAATCCCATACAGACGTGCATGATCAGGAGAAAAGTAATGGCCTCGTTGCCCGGATGTGCGTGGTTAACCTTAGGCTGTCAGACTCGGCCAACATCCTAGCGCTGGGGCCAGTTGTAAAGCTTGGTATACTGCGATAGTGGTTTATTTCTTCATAGTCTGGGGAGAAGCAGCCAGGGCAACCTCAGGGTAGTCAAGGTGCTGACCTCTCAGGGTGACTGGTCAGGTCAAGTGGCTCTGTGGCATCAGCCGCTGGGATGCTGCTGTCTTTGAGTTTTGGTTTTCTTCAAATACACTGTTCAAATGTGGCACTGTGTAGTGGCACGGCAGCGAGTGTGAAATGCGCTCCATGTCAGTTTTCTCTGAGCTCCTGGGAGGCCCTTCTCATTTTCCAGTGTCTGGATGAATAAGTAGAAAGTCCTTACTTTGTCTTCCATGTAGCCGTGAGGTTTACGAACATGAAATCATTAGAATGTGTTGATTTGTGGTTTGTATGTGTTATGAAAATCCCATTGTGACCGAATCAACCCTGTTGAATTTGGACAGCTTAGGACAACCCAGCTCCATCCAGGGCGGTGCACTTTCTCAGGGATCTTGTTTCACCTAGGCCGTTTGCGGTCATAATAAAATAAAGAGGGGCAGAATGCAACCAGCAAGTCAATGCATATCTTACAAAATTAAGAGGAGGGAGGGGAGAGGTGGGATGGGGAGGCTGGGTGAGAATGTTGAAAGTGATGACATTGGTGAAGAAGTGTCGTTGTCACCGTTCAGTGACAACTGCATTGTGCACCTGCTTCAAGACGATAATCTAAAGAGCGGGCAAATTTTAGCCCATTTAATGATTGACTCTAAATTCTCTACAATCTGTGTCTTTCCTCTCTTACCTGAAACTCTGCATCTGGGTTCCATCCTGGTCATACATGTGCCCTGGTGTGCGGCTGATAACAAAGCAGGTCTCCTGGGGGCGTCCCCAAGTCCCCAGGCCCAGGACAGTCGCATCTAGAAATTCTAGGTAAAGGAAAAAAACTATTTATCAAAATCCAGTACAATTTAATCCAGAAATCTGGGTTGATAAAAATATTTTTAAACCAATTTGAAGCTGAATAGTATTGCTTATAATGTGTATGGACGGAATGTTTGTGCCCACCCCACATTCCTGTGTTGAAGAGCTAACCTCCGGTTTGCCGGTATGATATTTAAAGGTGGATCTTAGGCATCATTAGAGTTAGATGGAGTCAGGAGGGCAGGAGTCTGGCCTAGCTGGAAAAGATACCAGACTCTCTCTCTCTCTCTCTCTCTCTCTCTCTCTCTCTCTCTCTCTCTCTCTCTCTCTCTCTCTCTCTCTCTCTCTCTCTCACGCACACACACACACTTTCTCCTCTCTCCTCCCTCCTTTCCTGTCCTTCCCCTCTTCCCTCACTTACCCAGCATGAAGAAGAAGAAGACTTGTCAACACACTGTGGCCTTGTGAGCTGTAGCTCGCCGTGTGAAACCTCCCTTTTCAGCCCCTTGCTGTGGGATTTTCAGCTTCCAGAGCATGAGAAGAGAAATTCTGTTGTTTGAACCACTCACTCCATGGCGACGTAAGCTGACAATACCATGAAAGTCGCTTTAAAATGTTTTCATGTCTGCAGCTCCTCAGCCTTGAGCGGACTTTCGGGAACTTGTCGTTTTTCTTCTCAGAAGGCACGCTGAGCCTCACTGCGGTGGTGTAAATGAGGCGGTGGGAGTGGTGCTGAGATGAAGTTTAATGTGGCCTGACAGAACGCGACTTAACCTTGCCTTACAGGCCATATTGAGGGGTGTAAGGTAATGGAGCTCACAGAGGCATACGGAGAATAATAAACGCAGAGGGAATTTGAAACGCCGGCCAGTGATGAGGAAATCATGCGATTCCATCTTCTTAGTGAGTGGTCTGCGTGCTGAAGCTGGACGCGTTGCCAAAGGCCTTCATTATGGCTAAGTGAACTCGAGGCGACTCCCTCATCACCCATCAAGGGGAAACGTGGACGTCTGCACAGACGAGGTTAAAGACAATTCAAGGACTGCTGCTGCCTATGTGGCCCTCCGTGTTAGACTGTGGAGGTGACGCAGGCACGGCCTTGGGGACTGTGACAGACAGCTTCTGCTGCTCTCGCCTCCAGACATGGCTTCTGGCTGGTGCGTGAACAGTGCCAGGCATCTGGACATTCTCTGCATGCCGCTGTCTCTGACTTTGAAACCCTAGCCCCGTTCTGAGGAAGGGGCTCCCTGGGCGGCACACGAGGGCCAAGCCCGGTGCCAGGCCCTGGCCACGAAGCTTTCATCACCGTGTCTGCTCTCTCAGTTCTCATTAACCTTGCCCGAATGTGTGCCCGGCTTCAAGCGACTTAATTTCCCCAAGTGTTTACTCGTCCTTCCTTTGCAAACCTTCCCGTCTAAGGAGAGCAGGCATTTATGTGCTAGGTGTGTGTGTGTGCACACGACATTTGCTGTTCGCTGGGTTTTAAGTTAGTTTTTTTTCCCGGTCGGCAAGGGAAATAAAGTAAGCCAAAAGAGGGAAAGGCAGCGGGGCCTCTGCTGCGGGGAGGCCCCCAGGGAGTGCTGGCCTGGGTGACAGCCTCCTTTAAAGCAAGCCCAAGGGGAAACTGCCTTCCCTCCCTCCGAAGCCAGCTTGACCTCAGGAAGCCTCCACACTCGGGTCTCTTGCACAGAAGGAGATTTCTCCCTGCAGTCTCCCCTGTTTCTCCTGCTCTAATTAAATTGAAACTGTGATATACAGCAGCCGACCTGTCAGAAACACCAAGGAATGGAAGAGTCAGATTACATGAGTCAAGGAGTTAAAGGCAACAGACTGACTCTATTTGTGTTTCTGCTAAAGGAGAACTGGCCAGTGGCTTTCACAATCACATTTGACATTTCTCCTCTTGAGGACATTGCAGAAGAATTCATAGAGAGATTAGTGTGAAAAATGTCTTTTAACCCCACTACTGTCTGCTCACTGCAGATGCAGCAGGCATTAATGGGGCTAGGCATGATACTGATTGACAGGAACTTGCATCTCCAAGCTCCAAAGCTGCTTAAATTTCCATTATGATCAGGCTCTATGCTCACATCATATTGACTGCATGTAATAGATAAGGTCTAAAGAGAACAAACTAAGCCATGTGTCCTTAATAGACACGTGGGACCTGATATAGGGTGACACACAGCATATTGTCTATATGTGGTTATGGAGTAGATCGGATGGAGGAATTGACTCAATCTTACTCCTATTGCTTATACCAACAATAGCATTCTGTACTTCAGAATGGTCGAATGGTTGGTAGAATAAATCCATTAGGAAGATTACGTAAGACAATATATTCAGCGTATACTGCAGTGTCTGGCACATGGGAGCCTTTGATTTTAGTATCATGATTGTCTCCAAAATAAATGGAAATTTTCAGAAATTAAGCACCATCCTCTCCCCTCCTCCTCCTCCTCCTCCTCCTCCTCCTCCTCCTCTCCTTCTTCCTCTCCTTCTTCTTCTTCTTCTTCTTCTTCTTCTTCTTCTTCTTCTTCTTCTTCTTCTTCTTCTTCTTCATCTTCGACTTCTTCTTCTTCCTCTCTTCCTCTCCTCCTGACCCTCCTCCATTTTGGTGGCACTGAGATTTAAACTCTGGGCCTTGTGCTTACTGAGCAGGCTGAAACTAGGCACTTTACAAACTAAGTTACACTTTGAAGCCAGGATTTTGAGACAGTTAATTTGATGCAAGATGCTCTGTCATTTGAATTTAGAGCCTTAATGCTTCTGACTCCCTCAAATTCCAGCATTCGTTGTCATGCCAGTTTGGTTTCTGTTACCAGCTGCACTCTAGGCCTCATGAAGGCAGAGCAGGGATGGGGGGTGAGTAGTCTCAGCTGCAGGTGCTCCCCCATATTGAGAATGATTTCATATTTTCTTTAAAAAATGATCTTTAAGTAGTTGTACTTACATTTTCATGTAATTGTCCCACCATGACTGCCTAAGCAGGGTCAACAGGTTCTCATTTCATGCAATGAAGTAAGTTTTCAGGACAGTCTAGGGCTAAACTTTCTTACTAATGGAAACATCTCCAAGTTTCTCTCTAAAAAACAATGCTTGCAAAGGGGGAACTATGAAGTTCAGCGGCATGCATTGTTCCCGGTCCTTGAACCCCCGCTATCCGAGAATCTGCAAATCAGGTCAGGGGAATGAGTATCCTTGACTTTCAGCTTGCGTGGAGAGGCGTGTGGAGGGTTGCGAAGCACACTCTCGTGTGTCTATGAGTACATTCCCTAGGTGCTGGCAGCCCTGGGGATCGAACCTGGGGATGGTGTCATTCCTGGAAATCTGAGTAGACTGTGGTCTAAGGTCTGACTGCAGGAAGTAGGTCACCAGGGTGTCCTTGGGGTGACATCTTGTTCTAGTCTCTTCCGATTACTGCGCTGCTTCCTGGTGGCCGTAGCTCACATGGTTCTGCCCCACTAACCCCTCTGCCACCATGGCGGAAACTTTGAGGCAATAGAAGTTGAGACTCCTTACAGCTGAAACCCTACACGTCAGCAGTTATATCAGGACCTCGTGAGTTGTGAGGGGTCCTATGTCATCAATATGGACAGAACCAGTTTGGGAACCCAGAATCTGTCTGCTTTCTCTCTTCCTAGAGCTCTTGAACAGTTGAGTCAACGCATGAATGAAGATAGCAGATTGTCACTTATACTTCGAGTGCATTTCATTTGAGAACAAGACTGCCAGGCTGAATCAACTCTGCATATGGAAGCAAGAGACTTCCCCCATTCGGTTAGTTTTTATGTGAAGCTCGCTGGACGTTGCCGAAGGTCACTTATACCACTTGGGAGTGAGGAGATGGGAGGAATTCACTGGGAAAGAATGAGGGAACAGAGGACACCGTATGAAAGGAAATATACTCATTACCAGGCTCATGTAATTACGATCTCTCTATAGATCCTCTTTATAAAAACAATAATAATAATAAAGTAAATTAATTAAAAAAAGAAATCCTTTTTCCCTTGAGACGTTCTCTCAAGTACTGGTTTATGGCAATAAAGTCATTCACGCTTGTTGACAACATTTCCTTGAAACAGGAATACTTTTTCCTGCTTCCCTTCTGAACCCCCGCTTTTGTCCCTAGAATGCCCTTCTCTCCTCAATTTGTCTGTTAAAAATCTGTCTCTTTCTTTCTTTAAATAAACCACAAATTCTACAGATGTGTGACTCAAGAAAAAGTCTCTAAATTAAGGACCTGGATTAAATCTTGTAAACTAATTTACTGAAAACTCTATTGCTCTAAGCATAAGGAAACTGCGGTAAAACAAAGAAGGATTTGCTGTCAGATGAGTTTGGAGCCAATGAACCTTATGTTTCTTCCTCTGGGGAGCCTCTTTTATTTAAGAATATAAGCAGACTACACAGTGTACGTTATGAAGTATACCTCTACCTTCTACCTCTTCATTGATGATCTCTTATCTTGGTTTTCTCCACACAGGAGAGTCTAGAAAAGCCCTTCTTCAGGAAGACACAGTGGTGTTTGGGGAGGGAGAACAGGATAGGGTGGTGGCTACCGCAGGGTAGGTTGAGGAGAACCCCCCCCTTGACCTGAGAATACAATGAAGAGATGCATGAGGGAAGATAATTTTGCAGGGATGGCAAAATCTCTGATTGACAGCCGAGGGATCTTTTTGTAGAACTCACAGTGGCTGCACAATTAAATGACAGAATCTCTTACATCAAATTAACTGTCTCCAAGTTGTAGCTGGTAAATGTCAGTTCCTCTTAGTTCTTCAGTCTCTCGTTTTATCCCGGGACAATCCTGACATTAGCTAAAATCAAAAAGCTGTCACGCATCAGGCACAGTGCTTCCTGGAGCTAAAGGTTTCAGGAGTAGCTGAGTGGGAAGGAGGCAGCTCTGTGTCTAGGAGGAGGGGATGTGGAACAGAGCCCTCAGGGTGATTCTTGCTCCGGCAAGCCAAGGTGTCAAAGGAGACAAGAAACAGGATATTTTGGAGCAATTGCAAATTCAGGACAGAATTTATGAGAGAAGAAACAGAGGTATGGAAGTTATTTCATAAAATAAAGACCAGGCAGAGGCCCAAGTGGTAGAGAACTCGCCTGATGGTGAGAACCTCACTCTCACAAACAGTACTGTGAACACAAGCATCCCAGAAAGGTAGCTCCTAAAAATAAGAAGGTAGATGACTAGCTTACCATTGCATTTTAGTCTGGGGAAGATGTGGATTTATTCTGCATTATAACATTTATGGCTAATAATGTGTTTGTCCTTTGAAAATTGCGCAATTTTTGGAACCTTTGGTTTGATCACCCTTTTGGTTTGTATCACAGAAGTTCTTCCTGTTTTAAAAATAGCCATTTTCATCCTCATTTTTCCCACCCAGCTTTCTTCTAGCTGTCACCGCACAAGCTGCAGTGGTAATGATAGGAAGATGAAGGCTGAAATGCCAGCCCTAATTAGAGAGTTGATTGCTCTGTAATAAAAAGGCCTGCCTTTGATTTGGATGGTTCTGAATTGTCAGGTAGGATGAATCAACTGTGTCTGCACTTTCATTTCAAAATGTGAAAAATGTGAATGTGCATTATTTATATTTCACGGCTGTAATTAATTATGTGTCTGTGGAAATGGTGTCCCCGAAGACAGTTGATTTTATGTTCAATCTGTATGTGCATTTGTGAAACTAATTTGTTCTCAATAAAAAATTTTAAGAGTTTATTTGGGCTAAACTCAGGAGGCCTTTCTGGGTATCAAATTCAAAAATACAAAACAAAAGTCTAATGTCACTTTTACTAGTAAACTATGTAGTGCCTGAAGCGTTGTACTCAGCATTATTGTACTGAGATTGGGCTGTAAAAGTAAAAAGACATTTGGCCTCCCCCAAAGCCAATTTTTTTAACTTGTTTAAAAAAGGTTGATTTAAAGAAGTACACAGAGAAACCTGAACTTCCACCACTTACTGAAATAACACTGCTTCTTCCATGAACTTTTAAGACTGTGAGATAAATGGTCTAATTTTTTATTAACCTGTAGAAGCTTAGAATGTATTTTGCTTTGCTCTTAAGGATTGCCTGCCATCTCTTCTTGTTTTCCATTTTCAGTATTTCTAATATATAAACCATTGAGGCTGAAATTGTGAAGATATTCTCCCCACTATCTTATGCATGTTTTTCATTGTCTGTACCAAGTATAGACTGATTTTATTTCAAGCAGATTTATAATTGACCTAAAGTGTTAGAAATAACTTGTTTCTCTTCTGTTAACTGTAATTAAATCTGCTCATTGTAGTTGGATAAAATTGAAGTCATTAGAGTGAAATTTATCAGAAAAGTAAAAATTTAAAATTATTTTCATTTATTCCTGTTAAAAGAAATTCCTAGTTTCTCCTTGTTAGTTTCTCTTAGTTAAGCAGTAATTTGTTAATAGTTCAATGAGCTATTTTTACAGATATATCCAGGTTAAATTTTCTATTAAAGCCATGGCATTATTAATATTAGTCCGTGAATTTCAACGTACGTACATCTGAAGTTAGAGAGTTGACTTCCGTGTTAGGAGAACTCCATCTTTCTCTGTTGATATTTTCCTGTTAATTTCCAGCAGGATGACGGTGGTTAGACTAGCTGATCTGTCTGTTTTATTTTATCCAATTTCAGAGATCACTACCCTCAACGAGATGAAGTAATTATTCCTCTCTTTATTTGGTGGTTTTAGAGACCATTAAGCTTATTTTGTCTACATTGGGAAAGAAAGCAATTTTCTATTTAAGGTATTTTTGATTCTCAAGAACTTATTTTTCATTAGAGTTTAATCCCATTCTCCCAAGAGTCCAACGTTTGCATGCCTCGCTACTGCTAGAGTGTGGTCAAGAGCCTTGAGGGGAGGAGGAAGAGCAGCCAGGAGGCTGCCAGGCCTCATCCTAATGTGACACCGACACTGGCACGTATTTTCAGGGTAGGTAGGAGAAGGAATCTAAGGATCAGAAGGAGGGAACTCTGAGCTGTTTGAACTTCTGGCAGTGCAAGACACAGCATCATGGCCTCCACTAGTAGATCAGCTGCCAACTGAAAATTCAAATTAAATTGTTCATTGAGTGAAGTGCAGAGACAGGACACCCAGAACAGGGCAGGCCAGTGTAGGACACACGGCAATGCCCCTGGAAAGAAACAACAACTTTACTATGAGAAGAGATCGAAGGATTAGATGCTACACAGGAGACCACAAGCAAGACATTAGTAAGGATGCTTCTGAAGGAGGCTGATAGCAAGCAAATCAAGGAGAGCCAAGACATGGTGACAAGGTAAAGACACTTACTGAACTTATAACCTGGACACCAGTAATAACTCTTGCTAGGTGTCACAAGGGCAAGACAAAGGTAAAAGAAGATCGTAGTAAAATGAAAGCATCATCTTGTCTCTAATGGAAGCTCAGTAGGTGTTTGCTGGCTTTGGGCATTTATGAGATGCCCAGTAATTGGAAATGGTCAAAGCAATTATTAACACCAGTAGTATATGGCTCTATGTAAGCATTACACTTCGTGCTCTGAGTTTTCTCTATGTCATGTAGAAATAAAACATGGTATTAAACATTCTTAAAAATTTGTGAATCTTTCTTCCACATGGAAAGATCCTGTAATGTCACAGAATGCATGTTTGAAGGCTACTGGTTTTCTATAATCTCAACAGATTAACTCAGGTATATAGAAATTTTCTATTTTTAAATTTTCATCTTTTTAATTTCAGTACTAGGGTTTAAACCAAGGATCTTGATAGGCATATGTCACTGCATCCAGTTTTTTAAATTGGTGGATGTAAGGCCCTAAGATTTTTTATTTTTGCATAGACCAGCCTTGTATTATGGGTCTCCAGGTCTCAGTCAATCAAGTAATGAAGATTTCAAGCATAAGCCACCATGTGCCTTCGTTTACATTTTTTTGTGTGACTGCTTTTATCCATATTTGGAGTTTTTTAGAATCCATTAATCAAATAACCTCTATTTATAAGATAACATCAATAATACATCTTTGAATTCACAGCAACACATTAATGTTTCCAGGAGAAATACTGAAATATCTACAAATTAGAAAGATGTGAAATGAAATTATTATTTGATTAATTTAACCACTAGTTGTAAACTACATAGAAAATTTTCACAAGCTTCATTTTATATTTTATTTCACAGCTTATTTTTATTTTTTAATTTTGTTATTTTTGCATATATTTTTTATTGTAATTAATAGAAAGGTTACATTATATTTGCCAGATAGAAGGTGTATTACTTCACATACATTGATACCCTTTCTCATGTTCTTGGTCCCCATTTCCCTCCCCCCCACCCCACCCCTCATCTTGTTTTCCCCTTTCCTATCCAATTTCAAATAACCAAATACAAATATATCCAATATATCAGATAACAAAGTGAGATACTGTAACAATATGAGATAACCAAGGGACAGCAAAAGAGATGAGAGATAACATAGTACATTAAGGACAACAATCACTCATTATATGGCTTTTGTTTTTATATCCTGGAGGTCCTTTCATTTAGCATCCTACTATATGGCCTTATGTATCTAGGTGTCAGATTCATTTTGCCAGACAAATGGATTAAAAGATGCTAACAAATAAAATAATATTCCAGTTAATACAGAGAGGCAGCACTGTTCATGGTGCATACAGTTGTAGTCTCAGCTACAACTGAGAGACCGAGGCAGGCAGGCCACGACGAGTGCCCGGCCAGGCCACACCACATATAGGACCCTGCAATTGTGCTGTATTATTTTTAAGGGAACATTTACATTGGAAATGCCTGATTTTTGTTTTGTTCCTTGCTTTATTTTTAAGGATAATTGTTATAAATAAGTCCTGCACCTGATCAAACTATGGTTAGGCTTCATGTCTCCTCATGCTAGCCTGTCTCTCCCTCTCTGTTTCTGTCTCTGTCATGTCTCCTCATATTAGTCTGTCTCTCCCTCTCTGTTTCTGTCTCTGTCATGTCTCCTCATGTTAGTCTGTCTCTCCCTCTCTGTTTCTGTCTCTGTCATGTCTCCTCATGTTAGTTTGTCTCTCCCTCTCTGTTTCTGTCTCTGTCTGCCTGAGTGTGTGCATGTTTGTGCGCGTGCGTGTGTGTGTGTGCGCGTGTGTGTGTGTCTGCTACTCTCCCTCTCTTTTTTTTCCAATAACTTCACTCCAAACCACGAATGTCAGGAATGGAGATAAGGCCCAGGGAGAGGGTTTCAATGAACTTCGTGTGGGATTGGAGTCAGTGCCTCCTGCAGGGTGAGAGCCATTGTATGCGTCTCTTTCGAATGCCAGTCTACCGCCAGCATGCCCCGCCAACTCCATTAGCCATGGCCGCCTCCCCATCGCCTTTCAGTTTATTACCTTTTACTAACTCTTCCTTCTGACGTTTCAGCAATCAAGGCCGTTTTTGTAGCCTTTCATGGTGTACTCAGCAGTGCCGCTCTCCTCACAACGTTTATTTCCCCTTTGTCGCTTGTTTGAATACATCTATTTCGGGGGGTAGTTTGGGTTCAGAGCAGAATGAAACAGGGAGTGGAGTTCCCAGCAACTTCGCCTCAGGAAATGGGGGAACTTGTGCTGATCTAAGAACCTTCACAAAGCAAATTCAGTAAGAGGGAAGGCAAGGGAAGCCACACACAGTGCTGCGCTCCCTTGACAGAGCCGTCTCCGCGGGATGGCGAGGCGCTCTGAGACTACGCGTGGAGTGGAGCTGGATACCTGGTGAGTGGAGGAGTGGGAGCCCCATTTCTCTCTCCTGGAGGGAAATGGAGACTAGAAACAAGAGGACTGTGATCCGGGTGCAATGAGTGGAGTGTTAGAGTTATGGATGTGAGTGAGTAAGTCTACACAGCATGTAATACATACACAGGTCACCTGTAGAAGTGCTTGCATACGTGTGTGCACACCCTGGGAAAGCAAAAAGCTGCTTTCCCAGCTGAGAAGACCTAGAAGCTGTGGTACCCACAGCGGTGAGCACACAAGAACCCAGGTTTTGTGTACTCACACCACTCTTTGTCTGCTTTGGAAGATGGCTTTCAGGGTTAAAGAATTTATAGACAGGGGTCGGGAGTTTGGCCTAGTGGTAGAGTGCTTGCCTGTCATGCAGGAAGACCTGGGTTCGATTCCTCAGTACCACAAACAGAGAAAAAGCTGGAAGTGATGCTGTGGCTCAAGTGGTGGAGCTACAGCCTTGGAGAGTACAAGAGTTCAAGCATGGGACTGGAAAAAAGAATTTATAGACAAACTTGGGGCAATTGGTAGTGCCAGAAAGCAAGATCCTCATTTAAAAATATAATGAGGTGGGCAGGTCTAAAGGACCTAAGACCTAGCTGAAGGAGTTGGAAAGACTGTGGTGGAAATAGTTTGGGCAATTTTAGAAGAAGTAGATTATAAGCCAAAATATAAAATAAATATCCACAGGTTGATGCTGATATAGAGGACTGAATAAAATAAGGAAGTGAATAAACTGAGGAGAGCAGAAAAAGCTTTCCCTTTCAGAGAAGGATTCTAAATAATTTATATGGACACTTGCTCAGGAAGGAACAGAATAAATAACTCACCTTCCTTGTAAAAACTGCAGAATAGACAGTAAGCACACAACAAATACCTGCAAAGTGGGCAAAATAATTCCCACAGCCTGATAATAGAGGGAACTTCACATGAGCTCATGTATCTAATGCTAGGTGTCATTCACAGGTGACAAATTCTTCAACGAAGAGTGAAAACCAAAGCCAGATGATCATTTCAATAGATGTAGGACATTAATTAATTGTATCTGACGCAATCCAACACTGCTAGTTGAAGACCCTCAGCCAGTCAGAATTAGAGGACAATCATCTCAACTTGATAAAGAATATCTGTCAAAATCCTACTTATAAATTTATACTTCATGATGGAAAACTGTGTAAGGACTAAAAACAAGTAAACAAGATGTGGAGATTGAATAGAAAAAATGAATGTTCAACTGCATATACATTCCAAGGAATTATAAAAAAAGAAACTCTAGAGTTCAGTAAGGGAGCCAGACATGAGATCCAAGCCACAACCAGAACTGGATCCGCTTCTCTATACCAGCAGCACAAGCATGAAACTCAAGGTCAAAGGCAAAAGACCATGTCCTCTAGTTTTTGTAACATAGCAGCATTGGGGAAAGTGGTGAGATGTCCACACAACTTCTTCCATATGACTACATTTCGGTTTTCAAGAGCTCATTTCTCCATAGCCCTTGGAACATGAAGAGAAATTGCCTTGTTTATGTTTCTTCCAAAATCCGGATGTATGCCATACCAGCCTTCAGAGTTTCCATGTTGTGCCCCACGCTGGATACAAAGAAGGGGCCTGGCCCCAGGTCAGCTGCTGTGTCGGGCCAGTTCTTCTGCAGCAAAGTCCAGAGGATTTAAATTATTTATACTTTAAAAATATGGTACTTCTGCCATGGACCCATACCAGCACAATTTCACTGGCCTCCCATGAGACAGTATTTGAAATAATCTCTAGCTTAAGTCATGACTACAACCACCGTGCAAAATAGCTGAACTTGGCTTGGCAAAACAACTTTCTACCTCATTATTTTTCTCAGTGTAAAGCTGAGTTTGCCTTTCCCCTCCTCTCTCCCTCCCTCCCTCTCTCTCTCTCTGTGCTAAGTTGGCCATTGTTACTTAGATTTCCTTTACCCAGTATATCCTTGGAATGCCCTTATAAGCCTTGGCCAGTATCCTGGACCCCATCAAATATCCGCCCAGAGGCTGCAGGACCTGAGTGAAGAAAGGAGAGGAGCTGGGGATTAGAACCCGTGTCTACTTTATCCTGTAATTCCTAAAAATGAGAAGAGTGATGATAATTCACAAGGATTCTGACCCTAGGGTCAGTAATATAAGAGACTGGAATGATTGCCATTCTGTATCTATCTATAGTAACTCTAAAATGTAGCTACTTGTAACCATTATGATGCAAAAATTGGATAGGGCAAGAAATAAGTAACAGTTATACAACAAGCACTGCATATCCACCACTAATTAGGAACAATAGTTTCCCTTCTTTTTGTAGTCTTCCATGTGCCTGATTGAGCCCCTTCCCTCCCTTCCTCAGGGCTAGCTGTTTTGCTGAATGTGCTGTTATTTTCTTCATGTAGTTGTACAAAGGGGTTGCCATGAAACAAAGCAGCTTAAATCACATCGATAGTAAAAACAACAACAATAGTAGTAGAAAGGGTCACGTGTTGTATGTCTATAAGTACTTTGATCATATCCTCCTGTGATTAATCTTTCCTATCCCTTCTCAGTCCTTTTGAGAAATAATTTTGGCGATTGTCATTGTGTTGTCTTCATGCATGTATGTGATGCACTCTTCCTGCTTCCCTTCCTTTTCCCACAGGCTCCCCTCCTTTAATATCCACCTCATATGTTGTTAGGTCTAGATTTCACATATGAGAGAAAATGTGTGATACTTTACTTCTATTCACTTTCCTCTTTCACCACTCAAGGACATGGTGGATGCCTCAGAATCCTGCCCTCCTCACCCATAGAAAGGCCTGCTATTGACAATGGCTTTGTTTTTAACAGAGTTGATCATTGTGACCTTGGTAATAAACCAATAATTCTGAAGAATACCGTTGCATACTTTAAGGCAATCTTCTTTGTCTTGGTTGATTTCAGTGAATAATTGGAGGAGGAAAATCTTGGGGTACTGAGGGAGGAAGGGGTGCCTTCAGGGTGGGTAACTCAGGCATATGGACTAGGAGCTTATGCGGTGAAAGGCCAGACACCAGACCATGAGAGTGCACCCAGGCAAGCTTACCGAAGCCCACCTTGGTGTGGGTAGCATGCCCATGCGTGCTCTTTCTCACAAGTGTCAAGGCCTTCTTCAGTGTCCATGCTGAACTGTTAGTCTTGCTTAAGTTCTTCTTGACTCTAAGGTGAATGCTATTTGGGATACGCTTTGGTTAATTTTTCTTACAAGGTAAAAAGTTCCCCGCCATATACCTTTTGGTTGGACTTCATAGTCTCTGCACAGACAGTTCTTGTCCTTCATGTTTTCTGGAATATTTGTTTGCTGTTCAAGCATCTGCTGACCTTGTGTGGTTGGGACTTTGAAGACAGGAGCAGAGCAGAGCAGAGCGTCGGATCCAAACCACCCCAGGGGGAAGTGTTGTTGATTCACTGGTATCAGCAAAGTTACTTACCTTCTCTATGCTCATTTTCCCATCTACAAAGGGAAGCAAATATGTACATATTAAGGGTCTTAATAATATGATGCATATAATATCACCTATATACAGAAGTCAGCATTACCTACTATAATTTTTCTTATTCTTATGTTTTGCATCTTCCTTTTATTTTTATTTTACTTTTTAAATTTATTTTACTTTATTTATTTATTTATTTTTGCCAGTCCTAGGCTTGAGCTCAGGGCCTGAGTCCTGTCTTTGGACTTTCTCAAGGCTAGAGCTCTACCACTTGAGCCTCAGCACCACTGCTGTCTTTTTTCTATGTATGTGGTACTGAGGAATCGAACCTGGGTCTTCGTGCATGCTAGGCAAGCATTCTACCACTAGGCCAAACTCCTGGCCCCCTTCCTTTTTATTTTTATTTTTTTGGTGCTGGTCTTAGGGACTGGAACTCAGGGCCTTGTGCTCTTGCTTAAATATTTTGCTTAAGCCCAGTGCTGTACCACTTGAGTCAGAGCTTAAGTAGTTAATTAGAAATAAGAGTCTTAGTGATTTTCCTGCACCAGCTGGCTTCCAGTGTAGCAACTTTTTGGGGTTCACCGGGCTTTGGCCGAGCGTGGTTGCTTCATGGGTGCACTGGGGTTCAGGAGCAGTTTGGATAGAATCTTGCACAGCAGATGGATTTTATGCCATGACAAAGGCTGGGCAGCTTGTTCTCAGCCCAGTGGCCGTGGAGCAGTGGCACCTGCGCTGTGATGTCCTCACAGCTCCAGGCTGGCTGCTGAGCAAGGCCTGGCCTGGGGTCGTTCTGGAAGGGTGGTGTTGGGTGATGAATCAAGCCTGGGACGTTGCTGCAAGGACAGACTCCTCTGTGAGTGACATAACCAGTGTGTGCACCATCAACTCACTTCACCGATGCTCTGGAGCCAGGAGGCTTCTCACTCAGAGCGGCAGTATGGCCGGGCTCTTTAGGACTCAGGTGCTGTATCTTCCTTTCCATCCCTTGCCCAGGCACCATGTTGGTTGCTGCTCTGGCTGTAAGCTCATAATTTGCTTTCCATAGATTTTATGAACAAGGGAACGTGTCCCTTGTATCAGCTCTTTCAGGTGGGGTGGACCAAGATCCAGATTTCCACTGGAGCACTAGCCAGGGGGTAAATATCTGGTCCTCTGTGTCCTCTGAGGCTGGTCTTAGCCGGAGGGGGCAGTAGATAGTGGTGGAGAGGCCATCTCAGCAGCCCCAGATGCTGTGTTCCCTGCTGGAAATCTACTGAAGGGGAAAAATTAGGTAGGTATCCATATTATTATATATGTTATATATATTGCATATGTATCATACAAGGTATCAAAACAAAGGAAATGGAGGGAACTGCTGCATAAATATGGAAGCCATCACTCCCATTGCATCATATTTGGGAAATATTAGCACCATGTGTATTTGTTCAGTTAGTAAGCTAATATTTGGTTTTAGCAATGTATGTTTTGGGGCAGAAAACCTTCCTATCGCTGCAAATTCTCTGATAAACAGATCTTCCACCTACTTTTGAACCGCCCAGCAGCGTTGTAATAATGTTACCCTCTGACCCTCTTGATTACACGACGCACAGATGTTTCAGCATCTGGATGCTCATTTCCAGCACATTCGGTTACCTGCATTCAGCTTCTGAGCTTCTCTTCCCTCATATATATATATATATGTATATATATATGTATATGGATGTTCAATCTGGTCACCTCCTATTAAGAGCTAATGAAGCTCTTCTAGACTTAATTTTAGGATAGGGCGCCTGTCTACATCCCTTTGCATCAGCATTTACTGGAGTCATCCCACTCCTGGAGTTCCCTCCTCACACAGTGGCAGATTTTGTGCAAAGGATTGCCCTCGGCCCTCCTCCCTCCACGTCTGCGGTTGGCCTCTGGCCCCAGAAACCCTCCTGCGCTCCTCCTTCTTTAACCTCCTTGATCTGTTTCTTCCACATTTTATTAGTGTGCATGAATTGTGCAGTGCACTTGTTTCCTCTTAATCACAGGATATCAAGAGGTAGGACAGGGGTGCAATTTGTTGATAGATGTTTCAAATTTGTATGTAACAAAACATAATTCAGATTATCTATGCACTGCAAGCCACTCAGAGAAATCAAAAAGGAAGTCTTCAGAAGACTCTGAAATTCCATGTCTGCCATGTTGCTTCAGGGTAAAGATGTGAATCATTGGCCAGAAATCAATGGCACTCCATATGCCTCATTCATGCAACCCTTAACATAGGCCTTTAAAAGGGCCTATTAAGGGGCTGGGAGTTTGGCCTAGTGGTAGAGTGCTTGCCTAGCATGCATGAAGACCTGGGTTCAATTCCTCAGTACCAGATACATATACATAGAAAAAAGCTGGAAGTGGTGCTGAGGCTCAAATGGTAGAGCTCTAGCCTTGAGAAAGTTCAAGGCCAGTGCTCGAGCCCTGAGCTCCAGCCCAGGACTGGCAAAAAAAAGGGGGCTATTAATTTCCCCATGATACTAGGTTCTTCAGTTGACTTGTAATCTCATTCTTACCTGGGCATTTGTTGTTGTGGTTAAAGATATACCCCTAAAACCTCCACATGACCTCAAATAGGTCAGTACATTTTTTTAAAAAAGGAATTCCAAAGTCTAATTCATGAATTGAAAGGATTCAATATAAGCAATCAGCACACATTCCAGTTAAATACAGCAAAACTGATGATCTTCTTTGTTGCTTTAGCCTGGTTTTCTGGCTTGTGTCCTATCACTCTTGAACAAGTAGCCTTGATATTCAAATTCTCAGAAAATAGTGTCTTTATGAATGATGATGAACTATTAGGACACAGAGGGAAGTATTATTATCTCCAGCTGTTCTTGAATATTCATGATAGATTTAGTGAAGCCTCTTATGAATTTCCTTAATAGATACAAGTGTCCTTCTGGTCCCTTGGACTCAGGAGATGTAACGATTGCTAATTGATGGGAAAAAAAATCAAGTCAATTGGTAATGCCTCTGGGGAAGATGGAGATTGCATGTACAGATAGGAGCCAGACTGGGGATTCACGGAGCCATGCAGAGATGGAGCAGCACCTGCCCAAACATTTCAGCTGGAAGCCTGAGCATGGGAGAAAGGAAGCTCTGGAGACATAGTTCCATGAAGAAGTTTGATAAAGCCACAGCCATGCAGTAGAATGGCCAAGGACACATTTCAGTAATGAACAAGAATATGTCGTCTCCCAATCCTCAGGGCAGGAGGTGACGCCGAGTCTTCAAATGCTGCTGGCAGGGCAGGGGAGAGCCATCCAACCCGTGGTGGCATTGAGGGGCTCTGGCACATTTCAGGAAAGGATGTCAGGGACCGGGAGCAACCGTGTCTGAGGGCCACAGTTCAGGGCCCCACTTTCCCTTGGATCCTACTCTATGTCCTGTTTGTTTGCTTTCACTTTGTAAATACTTACCCTTCCAGAATAGATAGGTCCAGGTCAAGGGACACAAAAAGTAGAGAATAATAAACTGAATACTTATGGATGGTAAAAAAAAATTATCTAGGAAACTTACATGTCACCATTAAAACAAACTACTGGCTTATCATTTCCTACCCACTTTAAAGAAATCATCTCAGGATCCCATGACTGTTATTTGGCAGATCTTTTATTAAACCAGGAAATACAGACCAGCACTTCACCAGCCATGCCCTTGAGGTACAGAGAACCCATCCAGGAAGGAGGCCAGAGGGGCTTCTTCTTCTCACTCATGGCTTAACTATCCCTTCCATCCTACCTGTTCTAAATGCCAGGCAATATGCTACCCCATGTGCCCACCATGCCTTACCCTTAGCCCACCCAGTTCAGAATCAGGGATATGGATGAGTGAGGAAGGAAAAAAGTCCAGTGAGTACAATTTTTTGATGCTCCTTAAAAAATTTTATGAGTCTCAAGAGGACCCAGGCATCATGGTGCACAGACAGATTCTCTAAATCTGGTCAAACACAGAGTGCAGGATTGTGATGTAATTCTTGTTTGGGAACCGTAAGTTTGGGAACATGTAATCAATGTAAAGGTCTACTGGTGTGTCGGTATGTGGAAAGACCTAGCAAACAGCGTGCAAGTCACCAGGAGATTGGTCCTGCAAAGCTGTGCCTCTGGGGATACATCAATGCCTGACTCCATTGAGGTACCATCAAGAGTATGGTGCAGAAAGGAATGCTATAGAAAGCATCTCTATAGTAAACTTCAAACACTTAAACTTGACTGTCACTACAAAAACAGCTGTCAGACACAGAAATAGCTGGGTGACACAGAAACAGCTTTACGTTTTATTTACTTGTTTTTTTTTTTTTTTTTTTTTTTTTTTTTTTTTTTTGCTGGTCCTGGGGCTTGAACTCTGGGCCAGGCATTGTCCCTGAGGCTCTTTGTGCTCAGGAGATAACAATCTCATGGGAACTTTTCTGCTTGGTCTGTCTTCAGACTGTGATCCTCAGATCTCAGCTTCCTGAGTAGCTAGGATTACAGGTGTGAGCCAGCAGCACACAGGAAGCTTTACATTTTAATTCATCCTCTGCCTCCAAAATCAAATGGAATCTTTCAGGTAACCTAAGTTATCTTATAAAATAGCTACATTTGTTGCACACACAAACTTGTGGAATTAAATACCTTCCTTAGTGATAAAAATTAGGTAATTTGTAGAGCCTTTGTAAGATGATCATTGAAGTAACACATGACTGCCATTTGCAATTTCCATTAAAAGAATAGTTTTGTCATTGAATTTTACTAACAATTAGTACTTTAGGACAATTGGTAACGATTCTGTTTTCACAAGATGATTTGTTTTCTTAGAGTTTCAGTGTCTGAAGCAAATACCATCTTACTAATTCACCAGATTTATGGATACCTCTTAAGATTGATTTTTAAACAATTGAATTCGTACTGAAGTCACTCTATGCCCACATTCTGTATGTTTCAAGTCCTTTCAGCTGTAAAACAAACATGATGTGAACAGAAAAACCCTTGTAGCACAAGTCAGCGGAGGAAATCTGAGTCATTTGAGACAGTGGCATCTTGACGTTTGGCCTGTGGGGGAGAATGACAAGAAAAAAAAATCAGCAGAAAGCTAGCAAAATGATTGCATACGGTGTATAATAATCTAATTAAATCTGAAGTTTTCCTTGTTTTTATTATTGAATTCAGCTGAATGTGCAAGATTCCAGCATATATATGTAAAATTTGATGGATTGCTTTCACCAGCAAATGTCTCATTAGTGGGCAGGGATCCCCAAGGACGCTGCTGAGGGGTGAGAGTCTCGAGCAAAACCTTCCTGTTTCCCTATCATGCTGCAAGAAGATACTGCCTTGTGAAGGAAGATGTTAGCATGAGTGGCTGGAGGCTGTCTTTGAGCCTGTGTGATCGGTCCCATCAGGATGAGCTGGCATGTTGGACTCCAGTAGCCCTCACCTTAGATCACACAAGGTCTGACTAATAAAGAATCCTCGCAGAGACACCAAACCAGTTCTCTAAAAATAATGACTTATGCTGAGCAAAGTACAGCAGTGCCCTGATGCTGCATTTACTAAACCTCTCTCTACCGGAAGAGGGCTTCTCTCGGGCACCTTACAAAACATTTTACAGAATCCTGACGTCCCTTTTTCTCATATTTAACACATTACTTTTTCAACGTTCAGGAACATGACTTCTTGCCCTTGGCAATGCCCCCTGTCTTCAGCTCAACAAGGCAGGGAGAGGCCCTCTTCCTTCGTTTGCACTGCAGGTTTTCTTTCTCAGGGCAATGATAGTAACTGCAGGGGTTCATGGCTGAGTTCGTGGCTCTGTTTTTAGACACACACCCTCAGAGTGCTTATTCCAGATCTTCTGGATGACAAGACAATCCTGATGGAGTCAACAGGACATCAGAAGAAGACTGAGGGTCTCTTGAGAACTGTAACACAGAGAATTACTGTGCGGCTGGGATGTAGCTCAGTGGCCAAGCACTTGCCTGTCAAGTACAATGTCCTGGGCTCAATCCCAAGTACCAAAAAAGAAAAGACAAAAAGCTAGAAAGGAAATTCTACTTTGCTTGTCTTCTCCACTGTATTCTACTTTTTAATAAAAAAATGTTCAGGCATTATTTTGGAATTAAATCAATTGAAGCCATATGCTATTTGTGTGGATTCTGCTGAATTTATTATTTCCTAGCATAGTCTAGCATATTTGAACAGAATGGAAGAGAGCAGTTTGGATAAAGGCCAAGTAGCAATATACTTCTCACATTCTCGCTGACTTACCTAGTTTACAAATTTAGGAACATTGTGAAAGTTGTCAGAGATATAAGTGTTTAGACTAAATATTGAATAAATAGTAAAAATATTGAATAGAGAAATAAAACAAATAGTAGAGAACCTATTGATACCATAAAAAGGTTTAAATAATTTAACCACGTATCATGTTTCCCAGACATTTTTTTTTTTTGGTCATTCGTGGGACTTGAACGCTGGGCCTGGGTGTTATCCCTGAGCTTTTCAGCTCAAGGCTACCCCACTTCCGGTTTTCTGGTGGTTAATTGGAGATAAGTCTTATGGACTTTAGTGCTGGGTTGGCTTTGAACCATGGTCCTCAGATCTCAGCCTCCTGAGTAGCTAGGATTACAGGGGCAAACCACCACTCCTGGATTCCCCAAACATTTTGAAATGATTTACTGTTTTCATGCAATAATAATTTGGGGATTATTTTACATTAGATAAAGTGATGTAAATTTGTGAGCTCTCCTAGGAAAATTGAGTTCACAACACCTTGGCGAGCCAGATTGATCATTCCAACAATATGTTCAATTTAATATTGTCAGCATGGCCAAAAATTCATTTTAGTGTGGAGTAAATGATTTTAGCTTTATGAGCAATGGTTTGGAGACACTTGATCAATCATTACCTATCAGATGTTCACCCCTTAAAGAATGTAAATTCATTTTTTTTGTGGCGGTCCTGGAGCTTAACTCTGGCCTAGGCACTGTCCCTGAGCCTCTTTGTGGCCAAGGGTAGTACTTACTACTTGAGCCACGGCTCCTCTTCGAGATTTTTCTGAGTAGTTTATTAAGGATAAGTTTCGCAGGTTTTTCTTCCTGGGTTGGCTTTGAACAGGGATCCTCAGATCTCTACCTCCTGAGCAGCTAGGATGACAGGCAAGAGCCCCTGGTGCCCAGGTAAGCTATCTACTCTTGAGATATGAATTCCTTGACTTATTCAATGGGAAAATATTCTGGCTTCTCTATGAGTCTTTCCTATTACTATTAAAATATACTTTTTCATAGTTTTGTAAATTTTTGGACATTTTGACATGATAGTATATAATATATTATATACATATATTATATACATTTATACATATCTATATAAATATGTATGATAAAAATATTGGAGTCAAGCATTCAAATTAGATCAAGTAAGCAATGGAATTAGCCATTTCTTTCAAATAGTAATTGTAATATATTTAACAAGCTTTATTTATTTTTTGATTTTTTATTGAAAGATTTTATTAACACTCATTGTTACATCATGTTTAACAAACAAGTATTCAAGAATGGAATCTCTATATTCAATCACTGACACATAGATTTTTTAGAACATAATGAAAATTAAACTGAGGGTTTGTATGTCATACATATTGATCTACATAATAAAACATGTCTATAAAGTATATATCCCATCATAGATTTTTATGTTTATGTAGTTATGTTTATATCTCCAAGATTGTGTCAATAACCTTGGGTACCCGAATATTGAGTCATCACTCTTGTACTGTTTGGCTCTCATACCCACATATCAAGGATACCATGTGACTTTTGTTCCTTTGGTTTAACAAGCTTTATTTTATTTATACTTTATTTAAAAAATTCATTTTTTTTCAAATTTTCCAAAATGTTCTTTCGCTCTACTAAATACTTGAAAAATGCTTTTAATTTTACAGAAAGTGTTTATAAAGTCTAAGAATTGTTGCTAGAACTTTTAGGGTCTTTGGGCATAAAATTACAATATCTTATTTAAATAAGCATAATTTAATTTCTTCCCTATTTTAATTCCTCTTATTTGAAAACTTAATTTCAAAATGATCAGTGAGATTCAGTAGGTGCAAACAAACAGATAAATTAAGAAATAGGTTCAAAACTGAGACAAGAAAGTTGGCAACATGTAAGAATTTCATGAAGATATTCTGAAAAATATTAAATGTTGGAGATTAAATAGAAAAGACTGTAAACAACAAGACAAATGAGATCAAGTAGAAGAAAGACTTTGGGGTAGGAGCACAAGACTGAGGAAATATTGCAATCAGACACTAAAAAAAAAGAGCAACTCTTCTCACTGCTTTGAGGAACTCTGGAACATATTTAAGAGACTAAACCTAAGAAGTAAAATAAAAACAAATGTCATAGAAAGCCCACTTGGTGAAATTATGGCAGGAAATTTCCAGAATCTTGGAACAAATGTTGACACCTATGTGCAGGAAGCACTTAGAACCCCAATGCATGTTGTTACAGAAGAAAATCACCATGTAACATCATCATCAAAATTCCAAGGCTACAGAACTAAGAAAGAAAACTAAAAGCTGTAAAAGTCAAATCAACTTACATGTTTGTACATAGAGACACATAAGAATCACCTCAGACCCTTTCTCACAAACCTTAAATCCAGAAAAGCACAAAACAATCTATTAAAATAACTGAAACAAACTAATCGCCAATAAAAATAATATACTCAGAAAAATTAATCTTCAAATTTTATAGAGAAATAATGAACATATAGAATTAGGATAAGCTAAAGCAGCTCATTTATCAGTCTTCACTGTGAAAGATAATCAAAGGACTACTACATAAAGAAGAAAGCCAGCCATAAACATTAGCAAGAAAAAAAAAATCTAAGCAGGGGTATATGGAGACAAAACAACCTGGAAAGTACCAAAAGAGCTCAGGTTAGCTGACCAGCAGCATCCAAAACTGCAGTGGTGAAAGAGCAAAAAAAAAATGAAATCATCTTGGAAAACAAAATTTAATAGGAACACAGAAATAGCCACTATGTCTCTGTCATAATCCTTAGCACAAATAAATTTGACTTTCTTCTTTTCATATATTTTTTATTGTAATTAATAGAAAGGTTACATTATATTCACCAGATAGAAGGTGCATTACTTCACATACATTGATACCCTTTCTCATGTCTTAGTCCCCATTTCCCTTCCCCCACCCCCGCACCTCATCTTGGTTTCCTCCCTTCCCGATCCAATTTCAAATAACCAAATATGCATATATATATATAATATATCAGATAACAAGGTGAAATACTGTAACCATATAACCAAGGGACAGAAAAAAAGATGAGAGATAACATAGTACGTTTAGGACAACAATCACTCATTATATAGCTTTTGTTTCTATTGTATTTGACTTTCTAATCAAACTCAGATTATATGACTGGATTAACAGCAGGATCAAACAATTTATTGTCTCTAAGAAACAATCTTAACAAAGATACACAGATAATTGAAATGAAAAAGATGGAAGCATATACTAAGCAAGTGCAATCTGGAAGCAAGAAGGAGTAACTATAATCATATAGGACAAAGGAGATTTCAAGTAAAAGAGGAGATAAAGTCTTACTTTCAGCAAAGGAACTGGTTAAAAAAATCAATATAGAAAAGTCAGTATCTTTTCTATACACTGATAACAAATAAGAAGAGGCAGAATTGGGGAAACAATCACAGTCAAAATAGCCTCAAAATTTCACATTTAACGCAGGGTGAATGATCTCTACATTGAAAGCTAAAATGCAATGGAGACAGAAATAGAAGAATATTCTAAAAGCTGAATAGACCAGAAGGATCAATATTGTGAAATGGCCTAAACTACCGAAACGATCTATAGACTCACTGGCCTTCCAGTGACATTCTCTACAGAGGTAGAAAAATCATCTGGCAGCACAAAGACCCCTGAAGGCAAATGAATTTTGATCATGAAGCAGAAATGCTGGAGGTGTCAAAATACCAAACTGTACTCCAGAGTCAGAGAGACATAATCAACATGAGCCAGAGGAGTGAGTGCCACATAGTCGAGAAAGAAGCTCATAGAGTCACAGTCAGCTAATTATTATGATTGATTATTATTATCTTTAAAGGGTTATAGAAATCAACAGGTCAGCTTATGAGCGCAATACGTCTTGATCAACATCACCCCTAAGGAAGAAGTAGCTGCAGGAGGTTGGATCACAAGTGGAGATTTTGTGGTTGACAGTGGGAATGCACTTGAGAAGGAATTTTTAGGAGGAGGAAGAGATCCAGGGTGAGCATCTATCTAGGCAGAAAGCAGTGTCACCCAGTGTCCCAGGGGACGGGAAGAAGACAGATGGGGGGAAACGATGATTCCATCAGAAATACAAAGGAGAGCTGAATGGACGCTGATACCCGAGGGGCAAACATGGGGAAAATACCTGAAGAAGATTTGTTTTTTTCC
Source organism: Megascapheus bottae (assembly GCF_031878675.1). NCBI lineage: Eukaryota > Metazoa > Chordata > Mammalia > Rodentia > Geomyidae > Megascapheus > Megascapheus bottae. Next base: position 3,514,939 of record NC_143527.1, read on the forward strand.
TTTAAGCCACGTAGAAAGAATCCCTTATGGACTGGAATAAACACATCACAGATAGCTAAACACATGATGTATTAGAAATGTAGATTCTCTGTAGGTTGTACTGGTTGAGAAGCTAGCTTTCAGTAGTGGCAGAGAAAAGTAGGCAGTATCTTGTAATCTGACATTTTAACTTTACATTAAATCATGACTAACTAGTAAGAAATCAGTCTTTTACTCAAGTTATCTTTTAAACAAACTTTCATATTATTCTTTGGTCAGAAAAATGTAAAAAAGTATTTGCTAGAAATCTGAGGAAAAGCTGGAAATAAATCAATTAAGGAAGCCAATTTTTGTCTGTCTGGAAGGAAATGAATTTGTTGCAGCTACTTTTTAAAAGGTTATCATCATTTTGGACCTGTTCCTTATCCCTCCTGCTTCTCTGAGAACTGAGAGGGAAAAAGCAGCCTCTTCTGTCTTCAGAATCATGAAGACTATGACCACAGCAGTCTTATACTCATACCGACACTGGAATCATTTAGAGTCTTTCGATACAATCCGTCTAAAGTAATTGCAAGTCCTTAAGAAGTCCTGAACTGCTTGACTTCGCTGGTATGAGGGCTGACTCATTTTCCAATGATTTTCTTAGCCAATAAACACATGAAGACATGTACTGTAGCCCTGGACATAAAGAAAATGCAAATGCAAATGAATCTGAGATTTTTTATTTTACCCAGGGAGGATGGACTCTGTTGAGGGCACAAACAATAGCAAATGCTGGTGAGGTTGGGGGAAAAAATTCTCCTGCTCTGTTGGCTGGGAACGTAATCGAGTGCAACCACTGTGGAAGGCAGAATGGAAGTTCCTCAAAAGATCTTTCTTTTTTTTTTTTTTAAAGGAAGTCACATGTCAGATATGCAACTGGAGCATATTATCTGCAGGAATGCAAGGCTAATTAATACCTTTTGATTATCTATCTAGCCATAGGGCTCAGGTTGTTTGTGGGGTTGCCAGAGTTGATGCTTGGAGGGAGCTTGGTACAGGGCCTTTCCATATGTCCTTGTCATTTGTAGACTTTGCAGTACTAAAAAGAGGTGAGTCAGAAGCACAATGGTAGTAATTAGATGCCAGAATAGAGCTGATGCAGAAAAGCCAGGCTGAGTGCCCAGCAGAGCTGGGGTTCTAGGCACACGTGGAAGTTTGCATTTTGAGTTCATCCTCACTGCTTTCAAGACCCTGGTAGTCACTCTCAAGTCCTAGTATTGTCATTCTGACAACAGCTAGTTCTAGACCATGAGGAAATGTCCCAGTCTTTGCATGAGCTGCCATAGTGATACTGTCAAGGATGAGAAGAAAGAGAATAAAAAATGTTTAGAAAGCATTAAACAAACATTGGAACACAGCCAAAGATTTATTAGTCCCAAATGCTTAGATTATTGTCTCTAAATGTCATTTTTTACTTAAAGGGACTGTGGTTCTTAGAAAAATGACTCATTCTGGGTCTTGGGAGAAAAGGTACAAAATGAGTCAGGAACATGTTGTTATTCTAGAATTCAAGATAATTCTCAAAGTACCTAGACTGAATGTTAGTAAGGATTGTGATTACATGGGGAAAAGTGTAACATGGCTTTTCACACAGTCAGTTGTAATTTGGTGCAAAAAAGTACTTGGTTCTGAGCAGAAAGTTTTCATTATTGCTATTACATAAGATAAATAGGGAGTAAATGAGAGAATAGAATATTATTCTATGCCACCTTCTAATATAAAATAATGTGTCTAGATAAAGGTAGTCACAAACAGCTAACTTTATAAAAAAAACAACCAAATATTCCCAATAAATATTCTTTATACCACAGGGTGCAGGCTTATTTATTTATTTTGGAATTGAGTCTGAGTCTGTCTATGCGAATCTATCAATTAATGGAAAATGTAGGAGATGATATTTTGTCTACAAACAGTCAAAACGATCCTTTTGAGGGAGGCAAAATTGGTGGAGGTATATTGTATTAGAAAGCAGAATTCTACATCTTGCTATCTCCCCCTGGCCCAGCCCTGTCTGCTCGTCTGTCCTTCCTTCCTTCCTTGGCAGTCCCTCCTGTCCTTTCTCCCTCCCCCTCCCTCCCCCACTCCTCTCCCTTCTTCTCTCCCTCCTTCTCTCCCTCCATCCTCTCTCCCTTCCATCCTGCTCCATGGTGTTGGAAATGGAAACAACCTCACAAATGCTAGCCAGATATTCTATCCTTGCACTACACCACCAGCTCCGTGATTTGCGTTTACTTCTTGATTTTCGTACTTCTTAGAACCTTACCATTGTTGTTTTGCCAGAAATGCAAAAATGAGTTAAGTTTGAACCTATTTCAATTTGTCAGATGTTCTCTCTTTTTGTTTATTTTTATTTGGCCAAGTTTATAAAATTCCCAAACTCCTTCTTGGACAAGAGGTCATGACCTCCTGCTAACTTTTCCATCCCTTACTAATCAAAATCTGTCTCGTAGGGAACATTGAGTTTATATTTGCACTGCTTGGCAAATTGACACCTCTATAATTCTTAGTCACGAAACAGAACTGATTCCTGGCTCTCCTCCTGACTTTTCTCTAGTTGGCTTGATCTCCTCCCCTGACACACACCCAGAAATAGTCATTTCAACTCTTGTACAACTTATTCCAACCTTCAACTCCTTCTGCTGCACCTTCAGTCTTACCCGATGACTACTCTTAATAATTAATCCCGAAAATAGCTACAAACTTTCTAAAATTTCTAGCAGCCATGAGTACTGCCTTTGGCACCCATGACTTTCTCCTTTTCTATTAGTGAACAATGGAAACCAACACCTCCTCTGAGAGCTCTTCAGGCCATCATTTTTTAATAGATTTTTCCTTCATCTCTTCTTTTGGTTTGATCTACAAATCCATAATCAGATGTGGTTTAGTCTCTCATATTTTAGAACAAAAGTGTTTAATAACAGCTTAGGCATCAGGAGACCATGTGATTTCTAAATTGAGTATAGCATTTTAAATTAAAGAAATAACTTGCTGGCTTGCTATCTTCACATTTACTCACTCTGCAGTGCCATTCCTGAGTCTTCCCTATGTTTGGACTCCAGGAAAGCCTGGTCCATAACGCCAAGTGGGTAATTGCATGAGTTGCCTTTCAGTAGCCTTCAGCATAGAAACAGACTCCAACTCTTGGCACTCTTTCCCAGGCTTTGCTGTCCAGTGAGATTGACTCGGTTGAACTTTTCTGCTAAGTCTGGCTTCAAATCTCTATCCTGAGGATTTGTACATCTTGTGTTGGGGGGATTACAGGATTAAATAAAGATTTTAAGCTTCTAATCATGGGTAGGATGTCTGTGTGTATGTGGCCAAAATTAATATTGGTATTTTAGGATTATTTTGTCACAAAATAAATAGTAGCCCTTTCATCCACTAATAGTCTGTAGACAATGGATTCTGAAATGTTTGATAGAAGTCACAGGCAAAGAGGGTAGCCTAGTGGTAGAGTGCTCACCTAGCATGCAGGAAGCCCTGGGTTCCATTTCTTGGTATCACATATGCAGAAAAGCCAGAAGTGGTGCTGTGGCTCAAGTGGTAGAGTGCTAGCCTTGAGGAAAGCCCAAGGTCAGTGCCTAGGCCCTGAGTCCAAGCCCCAGGATTGGGAAAAAGGAAGTCATCCAAATGTATATATAATATTATTCTCTTAAATCAAATGACTAATAATTATATCCAATTGTTTAGGCTCTCCTTTAAGAAAATGGTGCAGATGAAGAATAAAAGCAAGGACAGATATGCCAATAGAGTCACTGAAAGAGACATAGCAAATCAGCTGCAATGACGTTGATGGCTTTTACTATGGGATAGAGAAATGGGAATGATTTAGAGTTTAGAGTAGTTAAGGAAGTCAGGGTGTGTTGGTGATGTGAGATAGAAAGCTTGTCACGCAGTGCTCACTGGAAGGGCAAGTCCTGAAAGAGTATGGTAGACTCTTTTTAGATAAAGAGAGTTCAGTCCTCTGGGTGGGGGCTGAGGGATAATTTCTTTCTGCCTCTTTTTCCACTTTGCATATTGAGGTATTTTTACTCAAGAAAGACTTGGTAATATGATAAAAATTAACCAAATAAATGTTTTCAAACAGTTACAGGAAATAACTCATCTATAAGATCAAATAGGGAAAACTTCACCCATCTCTCTTCTGTTGCCTCAGTTTTCTTCCAGTGACAACCTTGAGCCAGAGTTGGCTAGTTGAGGAAATTTGCAACCTTTCAGTATGTCTATTACTATAATTATCCTTCAAGAATTCGACTCATTGATTACTTCGATCTCCTAACACTGAGAACTTGAGAAATGGAAAGAGAGGAGAGTAGACTGCAATATTCAAAACAAAGAGGGCTAGTACTTTGTCTAACATATTAAATTTGCCTCTGTAATTAGTAGTATAGGGCTAAACACTAAAGATTTTTCCACAGTTGATTTTTGGCCAGCAATACAAACAACAGTAGTCCTCCATTCATGGTTAGGAAAGTCTCCAGAAGATAAACACCTTAGCAAGGTCATAGTGGAGATTGCTTTATTTCTGAATAGCTCAAAATGTGTTTGAGTAAAAAAAAGTGTTATCGTTTCACAGTATTTAAATTTCATTAAATTATTTAAAGTCCTTTACAGTCTTGGCATCCAATGTGCTGCCTTGGGTTTTTGGGTTAGTTTGAGGAGCTTGTGAGGTTTTTCTTTAACCAGTTTGTTTCGGTAATATGGTAAAGAGAGATTTTTTTTCCTCAGGTACGTCATTTTAATACCTTATTCAGGCTCTTTTCTGAAGTAACAGGTACACATAGCACTTAGTGTGACCCATCATTTCTTTGGGGAAGAGAGGAGGGCCTATTTTCATGTTTGGATCTATGAGATATTTCTAGAAGGCTGACTGACTGCGTTGTTAATGACCTATTATTTCCCTTGAATTAATTTTAAGCAATAGTATTACAATTCTTGAAATGCTTTTCAAAACATTCCAACAGTTAAGCTTTCTAAATTTAGGGAAACTTACTTGCACAAAATAAATTGCAAATAGAAAGGATGATTATTGTAGTCTCAAATCAAACAAACAAAAAGGCTCAATACGTCTTCTCGAGAGCATATACTTAACATATCAGCAAGCCGGTGCACAGACCACGTGGAATGAGATGTATTTATCCTTCCTAATGGTGGCATCTACTACAGCTCTGAGTCAAGGAAATTCAGCAAGTGCCATGTCCCCAGAGTATAGTATATTGTCATCCCTCCAACTAAAGCTGTCATTTTCCCCCTCCAGTGTGGCTTTAAGCTGTAGATTCAGAGTTCTCTAGCTGAGCATAAATTCCTATTGACCTTAACTAAAATAACTAATATGTCTGGAAACCTGCTTAGAAACTTGGCCACCTGGGCTCTACCTTGTTGTTGCAGCTTATTTCAACTGAAAGAAAAATCCAGAGGTATGCCCATTGATTCACACACAGTGCACAGTTAGATGAAAATCTTTGGAGAATTGGATTGTGAGTCACAAAATGAATTGCATTTTATCTCCAAGCACACATTTTCTTTTTGTTCTGATAATTCAAATGACTCTGATGTTGAGAGTAAATTATTTGCCAGTTAATCTGGTTATGTCTTAATGAAAATGGCGGTTACCTTCTCATTAGCTGATGTGTCTGTAAAAGATCCCTGTGTCTGAGAGGAGTGAGAAATAAATAAATGACTCAGATCCTGCTCACAGATTTGCTGTAAAACTTAAGCATTTAAGTCTCTATGATACAGCACTGTACCTTAATTACGATGTCAGTCTAATCAATTCTACTCATCAGTTATCGATTTACCAAGCTCCCATCCCTGACAGGGCATAATCAATTTGAGCATGATAGGACACAGTTACACAGAAATCATTCCTACTCTTTCTGTAAGTTGTGATTTACCAGAAAGTGTGGAAAGTACACCTTTCACCCTGTTGCCCAATAGGCGGAACGTCGTACACTCAGATACGACAGATGTACTCTTCTACTTTCCTCTTTAGGCAGCAATTTCAACATAACCACTTGTTAATGGAAGAGCATTTTATCCTACACAAACCAGATCTTGAATACTCTGCCATTTATATAAACATGGGGCACTGAAGGATCAGAGAGTCTTCTTTAAAGGGAGAAGGTAAGGGAGTTTGGAAAAAATGTAATCATTCTTTCATATAAACTCAGTTCCACAAAGTTTAGCCTGCTACCTTTGTGGTTTAGAATTTTATCTCATTATCATCTAGAATCCCAGGTCCATGAGGTAAATAGTTAAATAATTATCTGCAACAACTCCAACAGGGACCCAGGTAATTTTCCTCCAAAGAGGAACGCTCTCAGCCTTTCCCCTGTCTTCTTCCAAGACCTGTATGTGAAATCTCAGAAATGGGGGACCGGCAGTTCATGAGATTTCAAAGGGTTGAGCAGCCTCACTTAGGATGCAATGGAGATTTCAAAGGAAGGCTTAAGTGGGGGAAATCTATGTGCCAGAAGAGAAAGAGAGCAAGCAAGTCCAGGAGTGCTCAGAGGCTGAGGGCAGGGAGGTCCTTTATGATTGCTTGTGAGACATCGGCAGCTTTCCTTAGTCCAACTTCCCTGCTCAAGAGCAAGGCCAACAGTTAAGGGACCCACGGCCAGTGAATGGATTCCGGCCGTGCTGGTTAGTGGTCGGAGATATTAGCCAGCATCCTGCACCTGTGACCTGAGGGGTCGTGGCTTCCTACATGAGTTGCTCCAGATATTAAGCTGCCTTCTTCAGCAGGTTACCAGTTACATAGTTTTAATTCTATAGTTTCATGTTTTATTATTTTTCTTTTTTTTATTGTCATTTTAAGTCATTGTCTAGAGAGGTCTGAGTTTACACTGTCGATGTCTGGGTAAAGTGGCAGTGGATCTGCGTTACCCCTTCGGCGTTGCCCTCCCCTGCTGGGCTAGGGTTTGCCTTTGTGCACAGCCTGGTCACTATTTCATTCATTCTCTCACAGGAAGGGGTGATGGAACAGTGATTTCACTAAAGACACCATATATATATATATATATATATTAACTTCAAGAAACATGAAAGAGGTCCACATTGCTATTTCACAAAAGGCACTCCCTGTGCCTGCAGACAGAGGAGTAAACCACCATGATGCCACTTGCATACACTGTTCCATTTCTGAAGTTTTAGAATGCATCAGAGTGGTGTGTTCAGTTGCTGTTTTGAGGAGGCACACGGGCAGAGAATGGAGAAGCTTATCGCAGGAGGCTGCAAACAATAAGACCCCAGTCAACTCTAGAGAAGAGCTGTCATGACTCAGGATTACCACAGAGCAGGCTGGCGGGATTGTCAACTCTCTATGATCATGGTGTGGCCTGAAGGTTCTATCTAAAGGCTGAGTTTTTTTCTTTTAGTTTTACAAATGGAAGCCCGAATTCTTCTATGACTTGTAGGAAAAAACAGTTTATATGATTTTTTCTAGTTTATCTCTCTGTTTAAAATTTCATTTTATTTTGGAGAAAAAGGAAGAAAAACTAAAAAATTTTATCACTAGGTTAAGATTCTTGCTAACATTTCAGAAATGTAATATTAGAGTGATGTGAGAGTGCGCTACATAGGTTTAGATATGATCGAAGATGGAAAAATGAGCTGGGCTTAATGACATGCTCTAGTGGAAAACACAACAGGCCACATTTAGTACTGATACAAAATGTAAGCTTCTGAATTTTGTCCACATGAAAGGTGCTGAAGTAATTCAGGCAGAAGGTGGCTAACTCTGGTTTCAGGGATTTCCTGAAGAGAGGAATAAAAAAATGTCCTTGATTTTTAATAGAAAAATATTCTATACAGAGAGGATTCCAATCACCTTTTGAATGATACTGTATATAATGGTAAATTCCCCTTTCATTCTGAAATTGACACTAAATTCCATGTGAAGTTAGTCATTGCTGGGTTATTTAATCAGCAATCAAGTGGCCTTTACCTTCTTTTGTTAGAAATTACAGCTTCTTGCTTAACACCTAATGTGCCAGCCTGCTAAATCCATCATCTATGCGTAATAAGTGCAATTTAAGCATTTTAGGGAACAATAACCATCCAGTGCTGATAACTGGTCCATGCAGGTGAGAAATGTCAGCAGAATTAAATGTCTTGACTGAAGGGACAAAACTGCATTGAAGCAAGAAATACCGAAGTCGCTCACCAAGAATAGCCTTGCAGACAGACTGGGCAGCTGTGGGAGACTCACTGTCTTCGTTTCTCATAGTAACTACATTTTTTCTCACACATTTTTATTAACACCTGTTAGCTGGGCAATGTGAAGGTTTGATTGTGATGGTTTTATCATGCATATACTATACTTGCTTATTTACATCCTCTGTACATGCATATAATTTTCTTTGATCATATTCATTTCCTTTTTAATTCTTGTTAGTCTCTCCTCTCATATCATTTTTTTGAAACATTTCTGGTCAGTTTTTTTTCTTAAAGAATTTATTAACATTGATTTCTGGTCAGTTTTATACATGCATGCAATATACTTACAGCCTGCTTGAATAGAGTCCCTTTCCCATCCCCACTTCATTTCATAATCCCCTGTTTATATTCATGTCTCTTATGCTGTCTCTGCAGAAAAATGAAGCAAATATTTATTTTGAGGAAATACAATGCATAATTTTATCACAGTCAAGTGTCTTACTTAACATTTAATAATCCTTTTATTCTTGAGATAAATCCTAGTTGCATTCATTGCTTATTATACTATCAGAGCTCATTTGCTAATTTTTTGGGGTTTTTTTTGCCAGGCCTGGGGCTTGAACTTAGGGTCTGAGCACTGTCCTTGGATTTTCTCCAGGCCAGAGCTCTACCACTTGAGCCACAGCACCACTTTCAGCTTTTTTCTATGTATGTGGTACCGAGGAATGGAACCCGGATCTTCGTGCATGCTAGACAAGCACCCTACCATACCACCAGGGCAAACTCCCGGCCCCACATTTGCTAATATTGAAGTGAATGAAATTTGCATCTGTTTGATAACTTACTGAATATGTCTGAAGAATATGTTCCTGCAGAAGAGGACTAAATGCTTGTGCCTTTATCAAGTTCGTTCGTTCGTTCTTTCTTTCTTTCTTTCTTTCTTTCTTTCTTTCTTTCTTTCTGTCTTTCTGTCTTTCTTTCTTTCTTTCTTTCTTTCTCTCTCTCTCTCTCTCTCTCTCTCTCTTTCTTTCTTTCATTCTCTCTCTTTCTTTCTTTTGCTGGCTTTCAGCTGCAATCCTTAGATCTCAGCCTCTGAGTAGCTAGGATTACAGCTGCAGGTATCTGGCTGCTCTTCCTGGTCTTTCCCCTTAAGCACAAAGCACATCACGAATCTGCAGTGACATTCTGGCAGCTATTCAGAAGAGACAGCAGGAAATTGCAATTAGGACCACTTTAGTTTACACACGGGGTTGCATTTTCCTAGAGTCTGAATATTCCCCCCTGTTCCCGTATACCATGGGAGCATTCTGTTTATGGGTAGTTCGTGCTTACATAAGAAGTCTTCTGGCCCTGACTGAGTGAAAGCTCAGTGGTAGTAGGTTGACTGATGGATTGAATGATTGGGTGGCCTAAAGCTACCAGCTGCATTGTTCCTGTTGTGGCCACCATCTCAGGTGGGGACTGGGTTCCAAGCCTGTGAGTCAGGAAGACAAAAGGACCTGAAAACACCTCTATATCATCTCCCTCAGGTTCACGAGAGAATGGGAAGTAAATAGTTTGCCTGTGTGTAGTCTCACACACATTTGTTTGTCTGCAAACAAATGAAGGACACATTATCAGAGAAAGAGGATGATGCAGAGCTCAGGTAGGTGCTCAACCACAGTGTCACAAGTGATTACCTCGGGAGCTCAGTAACCTGCTGAGCTTCTGATCGAAATCCTCCCTGCAAGATTCCCAGTGCTATAAATTTGCCTTATTTCTTATTCCACCGCATCAATATTGTGGAGGATGGAGTATTCCCAACTTTTAATCACAAGACTGTCTCTTGTATTTACTCTTTCAATCTTACTTCTCTGAAGCCTTTTCCCCACTTCACTTCTGTTTTTCAGTTGTTCTTGGATTCACTTTCTGACTTAGGAATTTGATCAAACCATTCCCTTGCTCCAAAAGAATGGGTCCTGGCTCTCAGCGTGGGGTGAAGGGGTGTCTTACCCCACTTCCTGTTCTTCCCGATGTCTCCTAGGCGGATTTCCTCCACTCGGGTCTTCTGTGTGCAGGGTACTTTCCTGCCTGTCTCCCTGAGAAATATCTGGGTCTTGTGCAAGAGACGGCAGGAGGTGCTTCTTTTACATCCTGTCCTCAGCTCCCAGAGGCCTCGCAGTCTCCTCCAGGAAGACTCCTGACTGCCTCGGCTCCAGAGCTCATCTTCCCCTCTCAGTGGGAAGGAAATAGGGTTGAGGGAATTGACAGGTTTTCTCGTCTCTTCACCCCTAGAACTTAGCCAAGTCTCTACAGCATTGGTAAGAACTCGAATGTCAGATGCAATGAACTAATCTCTGAGAATAATATTCAGATCAATAAGTGAAAATGTTCACTTACTCTATATCTAGTCGTCTCTAATTTTTATCTCTTATATGCGCATGTACACATAGAAAGGGAGAGGTCCCATGCCTGTATTATCTCATATCTCTATATGTTAATTGTTTGTTTTTATAATAGTTGTGTTTTAAAATACTGATTATTACGAGAAAGAAAACATTGTTTATTTGTAAGCAGCATGGAATAGAAGCAATAACAAACCTTCTAACGGATGGCTTGTGTAAGATGCGGCTTCTTAACTATATTCTAGAAGGTATAAAAGCAGAGAAGTGTGGGCAGTGCCTTGTCAGTGGGTGTGAACTTATGTGGTGTGCCAGAAGTGAAAGGCTTAATAAAAATGTAGAGATATGCTGCATTCCAAAAGTCAGTCTTCATTTCCTTACTTTTTTTGTGACTTGAAGCTATTTCCAATTATAAACTGACAGGAACCTCCTGCTCCAAAACTTCCAAGTCTGGAAAGAAATTGAGATGTTGCTATGTTCGACCTTGGCCTGTTTCTCATGCAGGGTAGCAGAAGTGGCTCTCCCTGAGCTTATCTAATCACTTGACTTTGAGAGAAACAGATTTTTATTTTGGTGACACATCTGCCAGAAAGGTCAGATGTCATGTGATTCTCAGACTGACTTTGGGCAGACAGGGAAGGGATACGACTGTGTTATGGACATTGTTAGCAAAGTGCACTGGGGTTTCGAAATGGCTGTGGCCACAGATGATTCTAACAAGAACCGCATGTCATCAGGGACACAGTGTACAGACTGAGAGGTGAGGATCAGTGCGAAACCCCACACGGCCTCTTCTGGGAAAGGTGGACGGGACAATGTCGACTCTGTCCGTGGCGTGGCCAGTCATGCTTTCTGGTTGTTTCTATGGCCAAACAGAAATGAATGGAGTCTGGCATCTTCTGTAGTCTCTGCTCACCCTTGGAGCTTTTTGCTTCCTCCCATGTGCAGGCCCGCTGAAGTCTTGACATCTCTGCTCTAATGACAGTTGCGCCAGAGCATCATCGGAAGGGCTGCTGCTGGCCTGCGCCCGTCCAGATCACAGGATGCAACCATGAGTCCGGGAGCAGGTTTTACTCTGGCTCACACAACTCAAAGCACCCGCAAACTCCTGATCAATCAATTCTAATAACCCTTGGATTCCCATTTCTGTACACACATGCTCTGTTTCTGTAATCAGACCATGAAAGATACAGATAATTTAGGAATATCTCCCTAGTGAAACAGTGATGTTCATATGTTTGGTTCCTACAAACAAGAAGAGATAAAGTAACTCATATTGCTTTAACATTCAATTGTCGTTGGTATTTGTTACCTGATTCTCCAGGTATTCTGGAAGTCTATTAGATAATAATGAACAAAAAAGAGCCTCTAATCTATGTGAAAACCTTTATTCTAATCTGTATCCTCTCTTTTGTCTTTCTTTTTCTTTATGTTAGACTCGTGCCAGCTTTGACTTAGTTAGAACTTTTCTAGACTTTTAGATTTTTCTAGACTGCTGGTTTACTATTTATTGGTTGTTTATGCTTTGCTTTGTTTTTCTCAAGCCAAACTTAATATCTGGCTAAGAAATAGTTGCTGTTTCTTTTTTGCCTACCTTTTTGTTTTCTGCTTTGCCTCTATCTTTTCTTCTTTTCTTCTTCCTATAAACTGTTTCTTGGCTCCCTCTCTGTGCAGAAATCATGAGTGGGGGGAAGTGCTATAGTGCTACATCCATGACACCAAAGGGAGAATGAGTGTGTGTAGGAGGGGTTAATTTATATAAATTCATGCCAGAGAAGATATGCACACGTGCACACGAGCCAGTGAGAAGTGAGAAGACATACATACCTGCACGTGAGCCAGCAAGGGGATCTTTGCAGACAGAAAGAGCAGAATCATAAGCCCCCAAACTGGTGCCTTCAAAAAACTGGTGTGGCCAAAATACTGAAGATGTTACTGGTAATGTGTGATGGGCCAGAGGACAGGCCATCATAGGACAGAAAAGAAGAATTAACCATTTGGAACTCGACACACAATGAAAAGGTAGTGCAGACTGCCTTCCTACCCAACAGAGAGGCGATAGAATTCATCAAGAAACAGCCAGTCAAGAGGTGACTCCGAAAGCTGCTGCTTGAAAATTTAGCCACCATCAGATTCCAAGTGGAATAGAGTTAGTATCTATGGAAATGAAAAAAAGTATATATAAAGCCGTAGTTTGGGATTCTGTGGATACTTGCTGAACGGGAGAATAGGATTTTGAGAAAAAATAGCCAAGGACACATATTTATCCGAGACACTTGAGACTCAAGCAGACAGACAGAAGGCAATTCCTGAGTAAACGAGCTTAGAGTTCTCAGGGAGACAAACGTTGGGAATTTTTCTCACTCCCATGGAATTAAAGCACTGGAATAGATGAAGTTTCACAGAACAAGATAGATAGATAAAAAAATCTTTCTCTAATGCAAATGAACATTTCAGAGATGGTTCAGAGATGGGAGGCAATTAGTGAGTGGGTAGTAAGAGGACCGTTCTAAGGATAAGGAAGTATTTCAGGAAAGAAAGAGCAGGTGATAATATTAGATGGGATTGATACGTTAAGAGTGAAATTGCAGTGTCCAGATGTCACGGATGGCCCGAGAGGAAATCTTAACTTATATTTTGTGCTGTAATGGGAAACCAGCTTCCAGAACATTTCACCTACATTTTATTTAAAGGAACTACCCCTCCTTGCTCTCATTTACTTACCAGCTTCACTTTCGGCAGGACTATCTGTCCTATCCACGTATAATTCCCAGTCGATTTTCCTGTCTTCTTTCCTTGGAGTCTACTGGGCTTTCAGCCCCCTCCTTTCTGTAACCCATGTCTTGTGTGTTCCTGCAGGAGCCTGGCTGGCCTGAGATCCTCCATCCTCTTCTCCATCTTTCCGCAGGGGATCTCAGCACTCTGCCCTCCAGTGAGCCTGTGATTTCTCTCCTTTGGCTTTCTCTGCCTGGAATTACATCACAAGTGCTCTATTCCCAAACCTGTCCAGCTCCATCTGCTCCTCAGATGTCAACCCCCACTTTCCTTTCCTCAACAAGTACAATCCTACATGAACAGTTCGTCATTCTTCCACTGAAACTACTCTGTCTGTGGTGCTCAGGTGTTGGGATTCCCAACACAGCCGTGACACTCGTGTCCTTACTTATCACAAAATCAAAAATGTCTGAGGACAAGGGCGAGCATGTCAGCCTTCACCTGACTCTAACTGCTCATACTTGTCATGAGATTTGTTCAGTAATTAATGTTTTATGATTTACTGTGAGTTGAAAACATTCTTCTTAATATTAACTCTTGGTGTGGTAAAGTATTGAATAGTACAAAAAGAGACCATTTCCTCTAGTAGTCATAATAACAGAACCTTTCTTCAGGCGGAACCTACAATACTACTCACAATACTACTCAGAGGGAATGCATGCATAACCTTTCTTTGAAAAATTAAGGCAATATAATATTAAAAGTGCTGGAGGTCTTAGCTGACCTCACAATGACAGATGACCTATTTAAACAGACGATTAAAACCCCAGGCTCTGTCCTTACAGAACTATTGCAAAATTAACTTTTGTCACGTAAGGATCATTCTGTATACTTAATCCATTGTGATATTTTTAAAAAATGGTCAAAAATAGGATAGCTAGGCACCAGTATCTCACGCCTGTAATCCTAGTTACTCAGGAGGCTGAGAGTTTAAAGACAGCCTGGCCAGGAAGTCTGTGAGACTCTGATCTCCAATTAAGTACCAAAAAGAAAACCTAGAAGTGGATCTGTGGCTCAAGTTGTAGAGGGCTAGCCTGGAGCAAAAAACTCAGGAATGGCACGTAGGCTCTGAATTTAAGCCCCAGGATTGGCACACACACATACACACACACAAAATAGTCAAAGCAGATCAAATATTAATAAATAAAACAGACATGAGCTCTGAAACTGGCTGTGGATGCCAGTATGAGATTGGAAAATCAAGGGTTCAAAAATCATTCTGGAAGCAATAATAGGAGGGAAACAGCCACATCATTTCAGTACTTGTCTTTTCCTATGTATCAAACTAACAGAAACTGAAAACTACAGATACGTCCTGAGTTCAGGATTCTGAGGGTCCGGAATTCTGTTGGGAACTTGGCTCATTGGTCTTTTCGCCCATGGAGTCAATGGATGCCTCTGCCTGGGGCTCTGGCAGTGGGTGGCCTGGCTGGGAGTGCCTGCATTCATGGATCAGACTCTCTGGTACAATGACAAAGGACTCCCTTGTGACCATCAGTTGTCTTTGCAGAGCTTCTCCAGCTTGGCCACATGAAGCCCTTTGAGTCTCCATGGCACCCTCAGTTCTGGTCCCAGAGACCATGCATCAAGGAGTCAGGAAGGAAACTAGAAAAGTCAAACAAGGTTTAAGAATTGGTAGTGGGAGTCTCTCTGTGCAGGAAGCAGCCTGTCTTATTCTGTCCTATGGTTAACGCAGTTAAGTCTAACCTTGGGCAGAGACAGCATGACCCCTCATCTGACCTGAGATTTTGGCTGCTAGTGCAAATGCTCTTCACATTGCTGACAAGAGGACAGAAGCCAATCAGTGCTCACTTGTTTGGCTTCTAGAAGAGGATTCAGAGGCCCAGAAATTAACTGGATCAAGTGCCCAAACGAGACAGGATTAGGAAAAGCACCAACTAGTTTTGCTGAGCACAGGCACAAAATTCTTGACTCTTAGGTGTTTTAACTAAAATAAGGGATGAGCCATTTGTGTACACAGAGCACAAAGCACAAACCACAACGAGGCTGTCAACAGGCTGGGAGCCAAGAAGCCTGAATCTCTATCCCCTCCTTGGAGCTGCATAGGAGTCCCTGGATAAATGCTTACCTTATTCCATCAGTAGAACAGGCACAATGATAGCATCTGAACACCTGTCTTATTTATCCCATATGCCTCAACACCTGAAGATGAAAGCCAGCAGCCACTAAATACAACTTGGTGGGTTGTGTCACAGGGGAAGAAGGTGGAGATAGACACACCTGCTTCCAAGAACAACCAGAGGAGAAGAGGCAACCAGTTTAATGGTACTCGCGGGGTGGCATTAATATTTTAAGAATTGGGATGGCATCCAGGGACTTTTTGCTGTGATTCACATCCTGGGAAGAGAAAAGTGATAAACACTGAAGGAATGTCATTGGGAATCTGATTGATTTGGCCATAAATAGAGAGGAAGAAAGTTGGAGAACAAAAGAACAGTTGAAACCATGAAAGAAACAGAAGGTAAAAACCTGAGTACTTGGGAGCTTTAAGGGGGTGTTATGGTTCAAACGGTGCAGCTGGTTTGGAGATCTTTGCATGAGGTAGAATGTAAATCACCAGCGCAGGGCCTGTGTATTGCACTAAGAATGTCACACACCTGCCACAAATGTGACACCAGAGGGCTGGAGAGCCTGGTCTTGAGAGGACAGAAGTGTGCAGAGGAAGATAATCTGAGATCGACAAGGGAAGGCGACACAGGGAAGGCCATCTCCCCCCGCCCCAACAGCTGGCATGGTGAAGACTTTGTGTGCATGTTTCAATTTCCCTGGCAGAGGAGGAGGGGGTCACGGATACCACACCATCTAAAACAACGGTATAGCGCTACAGAGCGGTGGTGTAAGTGAAGAGCAATTGAGGTAAGGAAAGACAGGCTGCTTCAAACCCCAGTACCACAGCCAGTGTTTTATTTGGGTATGGCAGTTGGATAGTAGGGAGTTTTCAATGACTAAGTGAATGATAACACAAGCCCTCACATCCTATGCAGCTAGTAACATGGAGGTGCCATCGCGTCCTAGAGGCGGAGACAACGGATGTGTGGCTGGCTTTTGGATGGCCCATTAGGTCCAACTCAAATTTTTGTGATTTTCTTCGTTATCTGTTTATCTGTCCATTGAGAAGTTATTAACCCTAATGCTACTTTAATTAAAGATTCTTTTTTCCCCACTCAATCCTGCAACCCTCCCCCTTTGGCATCAAGAATCTGACTTTTATCTATTACTCCCCCCACTCCATAGGTGGCAGATTGTAATTTGCATTGCTCACCAGATGCTCCCCATACTCTGCTACAAAATAATTCTACTGTCTCAGCTTATTCTAATCACAGCTTATGAAATTGCAGGTAGTTCTGAGCTGATGCTAACGCAATTTGTGAGCTTGATGCTACTGGAGTCCTTCAAGAGGCATTGATTAACTATAAGTAAATGGTGTTGATGACTGGAAAAATTCCATTATGGAAAACAAGACATAACACTCTGATGTCTGTCTATCTCTCTATCACTATCTATCTACCTCTCTGTCGCTCTATCTATCTCAAATGCATACTAAGTAAGCTGAGTTGCCTAGAAATACACAAACACACAAAAGGACTCATCATGAGGACTAGTTTTGTCTTTGATGAAATAAAAATATCAAAAGCAAGAATCTCATTTAAAGTTTTAATATTCCTTGGTGGCGTGATGACTGAGTTCGGAGCTAAGATTTTTGTTTTGTTTTTCAGTAAACAGCACTGAAGCCATGAGCACAACAAAGGCCGTGTGTGTGTGCGTGCGTGTGTGTGTGTGTGTGTGTGTGTGTGTGTATGTGTGTGTGTGTGTGTGTGTGTGTGTGGTATGTGCACACACATGCTCAGTCTGTGCTGTGTGTCTCTGTCACTGCACAGGCCCAGTTCTGATCTGCCTTTGCATAGCAGCGTAACCCAGGGAGTCCTATGTGTGAGATTCATGAGTTCTGGAGCTCTCATGCATGACCTATGGGGATTTATATTCGGAAGTGACTTAGATATAAAAGTTAAGATAAAATATTGGCAAATTCAATATTTTCTTATTAAAAATGGCAGTTTCTCTCTGGAAAGACCAATTTTTCTATTAGTACAATGATATAGTAAGAACACAAATAATGTCACCTGTTAAGGTCACAATGCTGATCAATGTGCTTATTTTTTCTTTTCTCATTGATCTATTGAAGTTCTGAAGGGGAATGAGGCTTAGTAAAATAATGAAATCCAAGTAGTAATGCCCAGAGAAATTTTCAAAAGAGTTAGAGGCACCAGAGAACTTCAAGAGACTTAAAGACTATATTCAGCTTTCCTACCCAGGAAAGGATTGATCACAAATGAGAATGACAGAAGTGTTCATTATTCAGAGTTCCACAGTTAGTCAAAAGGACATTGAGAAACAAAATCCAACTCTTTTGACTTCAGGTCAAGTGTTTTATGTAATAAACGGATGCATAGCATATAAGCATCCGAGGTTATTTTAAAAATATACAAGAAGTTTAATTATGGTCTTTTTATTTTATGGGTATATAAAGGCAATGTATGGCTTTAATGCACAGTGTAATATTTTGAAACATTCCCATAAATATAATCTTGTTTTATTTTTACAAGACATTTTATAGTTTGAGTGCCATTAGTATTCTTAGCATATAAATAAACCAATTGCAACTTTTAGAGGGATTTAAATTCAAGAAGGCAATTATATAAACATTAGCCTTTTAATGCCAAATAGCTTGCAGTTATACATTATTTCGATCATCTGTGCAATTGATACCAAATTTTGTTTATTTTTTTGTAGTTGGGCCCATTGCCATAAATCAATTTTTCAGATCTGTAGATTACTTTTTGACTGGAATATAAAACTAAGATTTTATCTGACAATGCTGTGAGTAATTTGGCACAGACAGTGGGCATAAAATGGATCAGAAAATCTTAGATATCATCTAATGGCTATCAGTTAACTTTTACAAAGTAAAATCCATGTCTGGCCTAAAAACCCTTTCTAATGGGATACAATAGTTTTTGAAGCCCCTCAGAATCCAGCCAAAGCTAAACATGATTTTTTTTTAAAGTGCTTATCTGCATGCCAGCTCTCCATCCTGGAAATAGTCTTTGATCTACTCTTGTGCATGCAGAGGCTGCAGCCTCCTGCTCCTGGGGTCAGGAGACACTGGGTCATGAGCCTCGGCCTGGTCTCTCTCTAGACTGTAGACGTGTTATCACCTCCACACTCTGGCCTCTGCCAGTTTTAGAGAACAACTGAACCAACCATGTCAATTTCACATTTACAGAGTCCTAACACATCCTAGAGGAATCACTGCGAAGAGCTGAATGAGCAGGTAGGGAAAAAAATGTTGGAAGTCATCTTCTACTCTTCGGCCATGGACATGGAATATCATTTCTTTTCTTTCCTTATTTTTTTAGTAGCAATGACATGCATTTAAATAAATAATCTATAATGTTTTTATATAGGTCACACCTGTTAACTTGGGGCTGTTACAGTGGTATTTATTTTTAAAATTTACATGTGTCTCAAATATCAGAGGGACTGTTCATTAAGTAGGTAGCCACTATTTTTAAAGGGACAGAAGAGATGTGTCCTTTGTGCTAAAAATAATTAACTCTAAACTCTTTTTGATTGCTACTGAGACTGCTATTATATAGTTTCCTACCCAGTGAACAGAGTCTAAAATGTGGCATTCCCGTAGGACTAGTGTAAGAAGTCATATTTAATTTTATGTGATTTCAAAGGCAACAAAAAATGGTATAAAGGGGTGCTGCTGGTTAAGCTAAAACGAATGCCTGTTACTTATAAGACATTTACTGTGCCTTTACTGATAACACAGTAAATGAGAATTTATAAAGCGCTAACCAATATTTTTTAATAGAAACTATTTTAATGATATACATTGTGTACTCTTTATGCCAACTTTCCTGTTTCAAATTTGGTGTTTAAATAGGTAACAAATATATCACCAGTGATACATCTAAATTCCTATTATAAAATACAATCCCACCTCCATTCATGGAAATTTTCATGCTAATTAGTATATTTACATTTTCTCAGCACACATAAATTAACATAAATATCTGGCTATATGTCTAGGTTATACTTGAACATGTTTTATGAGCTAAAATAATTTGCACAGTTTAGTGTTGAAAAAAGACTATAATAATATTTTAATACCTAAAAATGTTTATTCAGTCTTTGGATCAATTATTGAGAAGCACTGACCCATTTTTGAAGGTAAGAAGAGGGAAGATAGAATAAGTAGAGCCCAAGCCTTAGGAAGAGGAAAAATCTCACCACTTTTGCTCATTCAATTAAGGTCATGTAGAAGGATAACATAATTTTTTTAAAATTTTATGAGCTCCTTCAAAATCTAATTGTAAAAACGTTTCCCTTCCCCTCCCCTCTCTTTCCTTCCCGTCTCTTTCATTCCCCTCCTCTTCTTTTCCCTCCCTCTTTAAAATCTTACCTAGTCTTGGACTCACTTGTCACCTTGAACTCACTATGTCATCAAGGCTGGCAGTGAAGTTCTTACCTTGTGATCCTCCTGCCTCAGCCTCTCCAGGGTTGGGTCTAGAAGTGTGCTACTGTGCCTGGCTAGACAATCAGCTTTTCAGTTAGAAATCTCTCTTAAGTGAACTGCTGAATATCTTGGGAGTGAACAGGTGAGAGCTCTGCTAGGGACTGTGCTCGGGCATATTTCATCTGGATCCAAAGCTCTGTTAACCACAAATCCTGCTCCCTGGCCTGGTAGTTTCCTACGATGCCACTCATCTGAAAGAGTTCTACGAAAATATGTGTAGATCTAAAAAAGACATGCCTTTCAATATGCGTTAGACATGAGATGAATACGTAGGGAAAATGCACAATCGCAACAGAAACGTGGGCATATTTGAAAGCAGCGAAACTGATGCTGACTTAATTGAAGAACCATATCGCTGCCCGTTCAATTACAAAACAGTAGCTTCCCTCAGCAAGTTACTTTGCTGAAGTCATGATGTCAGCGGCAACGCCTCGCCCAGCAACTTCGCACACACTCCCACTGCTCCAGTGTCTTTTCACTGTTCTTCATTTTTTAGAGTGTTGACCCTGAAGCTAACATTTAGCCTTTATCTGCTTTTGCCACACTCTCTGGCCACTTACTTCATTACACTGATTGTATTAGTTTCAGAGTTTCACAGGGTCATCGTAGGTTAGACTTGAAGATAGACTCCTAGACTTTTTTCGTAATGTTTCCTATTCTAATTGATAGAAGGCTTAAAAGTATCGTGAGGTGATTTCCATAGCTATAATGTAGAGCACATGGACACTGTGCAGTTCAAGAAGTGACCCAACCATTTACAAAGCACCAATTCATGAATAATTTGTAGTGCTACAGAAGGCATATTAATCCTATTAGTCATTTAAGAATATTATGTGCATTATTAAAATACATTGTAATAATACATTGTATGTATATTGTACATGCATGAATCAGTCATAACTTTTTTCTCTATTAGAAATAATCTATGTCCATTTTATACATGTTATGTATTATACAGTCTATGTATATTCTCTTTACATAGATATTATCATAGATTATATACATTCTATAGAATATGCATTCTTACATGCTCAGCCATGATTTTAGCTTTTCCCCTCTATTGGAACTTTTAGATCAATTTTAGTTAGGATCTTAAAAGAGATTATCAGTTACTAAGACTGAAACTCCTATCACTTATCTGCTAATTCTTTAAAACTATTGTTTGATTTATATATCAGCAAAAAAATCCTATATTTGATTCAAAATATTGTACTCTGTGCTCCCCATTCATGACTCTTGGTTTGTCCCTCAATTTGACTGAGAGCTATCGAAAGAAGAAAAAACACTCTAAGAAGAAGTTCAGGGTTAAATTTCATCTGAAACAGCTATTTTAATTTGGTTTCCTTTTCTGCATATTTATTATAACTTTAAAAGGAAATAAAGGTAAGCAATGATGTTAGAAATAAAATACAGACTTAAACACAGGCCATTTAGAAGACAAATGCATAAGCCATCACATTTTGTGAGTATCTAATTACTTACTGCAAGGATTCCTATTTTTTCCATCATATTTTACACATAATAGACTTCACAGTTCACTAAAAAATACCACATAACTTGTTCAAAGTGACTGAAGAAAATACTTCCACTTAATCATTTGCTGCTATAACTCTAAGTGATATTCAATATTGTAGATGCTATACCAAGTATAAAGGTAATTAATTTTATGTTAGGAAATTGACAAGTATAAACAGAATTGCTTCCTCTTTCCAAGAAGAATTAGGATGGTGATGGAATCATATGATCTATGCTGAAAACAGCTTCTTTCAAGCAGCTAGTGAAAGTTGAGAAACTTTTGTATTATGGACATATTTCAGAAAAGATACAAGAGTAAATAAAATAATGTATCAGGTAAGATAGCCAGTAAAAAATTAAGGAAAGATGAATCTATTATTTAACCTGATACAAATATGGTGGAATGAACTAGAAATGGATGGATAGCATAGAAAGCTAAAGCATAAATGGTGAAATCACTTAAACTATGAATGAAAATTTTATGGTGGATGTTAAGAAATGACTCAGTAAAATTAGGACAGGAAATACTGAGCATGAAGTAATCAGTATAAAATGAAAGAGAGCAGTGATACTCACAAGACACGGTTGAAAATCACCTATACAAGTTGTGAGGGAGAAGGGTCGGCAGGGCAAAACTGGGAGATGTTCAAAATGAAATGTGCTAATTACCCGACTGACATAACTGTCACCTCTCTGTACAAGTCCAATAAAACCCCTAGAGAAGTGGAATAATCAGATATACGGGCTGTATCAGGCTCGCATGGCTATGCAGCACTTAGAGACATGCCAGAGAGGTTGCGATTGAGTTGTGTCTTCCACAGAAAATGTGTTGGCCAATGCTCTGCGCTTCAGGAATGTCACTGCAACCACCTGGGAACAGCTGTTCCTGTGTGGCCATGACCACCATCCCTGGGCAGTGATGAAAGTGTGTCGTCATCGGATGGAGATGACTTCACAGAGGAAAGACGAGGAGGCAAAAGACATCAACATCAGAGGGAGGCCTCCACCAGCCAAGGACAGTGGAAGTTTGTGAGAGCCACCAGGTGCGGGAAGAGAAACGAAAGGACCTCCAGGATATAGACACAAAAGCCATATAGTGAGTGATGGTTGTCCTGAATGTGCTATGTTATCTCTCATCTCTTTTGCTGTCCCTTGGTTATCTCATATTGTTACAGTATTTTACCTTGTTATCTGATATATTGTATATATGCTTATTTGGTTGTTTGAAATCAGATAGGGAAGGGGGAAAAACAAGATGAGGAGTGGGGGTGGGGGGAGGGAAATGGGGACCAAGACATGAGAAAGGGCATCAATGTATGTGAAATAATGCACCTTCTATCTGGCGAATATAATGTAACCCCCAATAAAAAAATATGAAAAAAGAAAAATTTGATGAAATTCTAATATGGAGTTTTCTTTAATAGGTAGAATTCAGCAATGCCATTATCAGTCTTTGAGCTTTTCTTACTTTGGTAGGGAAGACTTTATTACTAACTGAATCTCTTTACTTCTTATTGGTTTGTTTATATATTCTATTTCTTCATGCTTCAGGGCTATTACGTTGCAAGCAATGAGGAACTTATTTATTCTTGGTATCTAATTTGCTGGCACATAATGGTTCAAACTAGTGTCTATAATCTTTTCCATTTCCATAGAATCAATCGAAATGTCTCCTCTTTCACGTTCAGTTTTACTTGAGTCTTCCCTCTTTTTTTTTTTTTTTTTTGGTCAGGCTAAAGCTTACTCAATTTTGTTTACCATTTGAAAGAAATCGGTTGTTATGTTATTTTGTTTTTGTTTTCATTTATTTCTATTCCTTATTCTTTTATTCCTTTCACTAACTGTACTCATTTTCTTCTTGTTTTTCTAGAGTTTAAGATGAGAAGTTGATCTTTTAGTTTAGAATATTTCTTCTCTTTTCCTCCCCGCCTCTCCCCTCCCTCCCCTCTTCTTCCTCATTCTCCTCTCTCTTCTCTTCTCACTCTGCCTTTCCCTTCACCTTCTAAATGAAATTGACTCTCCTGCCCCTCCTCCTTCTCCTCTTCTTCCTCTTTCTCCCTCTCCTCCCTCCTTCCTCCCATTCCTCCTCTTACCCCTTTCCTCCTTCTCCTCTTCTTCCTCTTCCTTCTTCACAAAAATGCCTGAATAAACCTTCCTCTTAGAAGCTGATTTTGTTGTACCTTCTCCATTAGTTGTTCAGGAACTTTTCTAGTTTCAATATATTTGTGAATTCTCTGAAATTTCTCCTCTTCATTGATTTCTAGTTTCCTAATAATGTGGTTTAAAAGATACTTGATATCATTTCAGTCATCCTAGTTTATTAAAACTTGTTTTGTGACTTGGCATATGACTTATCTTAACCGATAATCCGTGTGTGTTTGAAACAAATGGTATTCTATCTTTGAGGCTGAGGTGTTGCACACATGTAGAGTATTTACAGCCTATTTTGAGCCATTTGGTGTAAGGTGGAGTTCATGATTAATGTGTCTTGGTTGGTCTGGCTGATCTGCCTGGTTCAGGATTTTAAAGTAATTAGAGGAACATTCTAACTAGCATAAAACCCTGCACTTGCACCCATTGTCTCTCACAAGCCTCCTGTCTCTTTTCTTCTTTAGAATACACCCCTTCCTTCACATATTCTTTAAATTCTTTTGATTTCTTCACTATCCATTTTTCATTTTTAAAAAATGTATCAATATCTCTAAAACACGTTTTTTGTGAAGAAGAGCATGTCTTCATTTCACTGAATGGTACTGGGATTACTTAAGCATATTGAACACAATAGCTAATGTTTACTTTTCAAGGCTTTATTCTGAATCACCTGTTTGTAAGGACTTTCTATTTCCTTCTCTCTTATCTGCTTGTAACATTCTTTGTAAATAGTTTTCTCCTTTTTATCACAAAAAATTCTTATGTTTCTTGTCTGACGTCCCCATTGTGAAATCCATTAAGTTCAGTCTGCAGCAATCACGGGCCCAGGAGCCAAGTGTTTGCGCATTTGGAGTGAGGTTATGGAAGGGACATTGTGAGAAAATAAAGGCAGCCGAGATATCTGAATATCTCTCTGCATAATGAAAGGTATGAACTATTGGAGGGTGATTGTAGGAGAAAATTGGATTTAGTAAACAGAAAAGGAGTTAAAATCAAGATATGCCATCTTGATTTTCCCAGGGTCCTGACCTTCTAGAAAACATTTCTTATCAGCCAAACATTTCAGGACTGGTCACTGCTAATCTGTAGATTTTAGATATTCTAAGAACCACAGCTTTCCATCTAGTTTCAGCAGAGTAAAAGAAGAAATGGCACATTCCCTTAACTAGACCGTGAGCATTTTAGAATCATTCTGCTTAGTACTTGCTTCTCTTCCTTCCTTTAGGCAATTAAACATGTTATAAGTCTTGCCTCACAAGTTTTCTTGAGATCAAAAGGAATGTTTGATGTTTCAAAGTCTCACTTCCCTCTCGGGAAGGTTTCGTATGTCTTATGGATGGGGTAAGGCTGAAGGTGGAGGAGAAAGTCAGTGCTTACATGCCAGCCGCACCAGGACCCTGCAGAAGACAAGTCACTCACGTCCCACTTGTTCATGGCAGATGCAAATCTTCCAAGTAGAAAACAAGAAAGGCATTTGATGACAAAGGCAACTGAAGGTTTCCAGTTTTCTCTATAAGCTGAGAAACAATGTATCTCAGCGTTCCCAATTTTGTATGTCCTGGCATCTCAGGTAGCCCGCACTAGCTGTCATGAAGAACTGTACAAACTTACCTCTTTTCTTTTACCCATCCGAAATGAAGATTTGTACACTAAGCTTTGAAAATCTGGGGGAAATAGAGATTGCCTTTCCTTTTCCACTTTCACTTCTTAGTGGAAAATGAGAATGTCTGTCTTGCTGCTCTATTTCCCACCCTCCCCTTCCTTCTTTCCTTCTGTTTGTTGTTCTTCTTTCTTTTTCTTTTTTCCTCCCTCCCTTCCTCCCCTTCCCCTTTTTCTTTCCCCCTCCTCCTTCCCCCCATTCTTCCTCCTCTTCCTTCCTTTCCTTTCAGTTTTTTTTTCCATTTTGGTGCTACGTTTCTCAGGCATCTCATCTTTGCTAAACTTATCCTAGTCAGATAGCTCATGGGAAGCCCATCTCCTGGAATTAAATTGATGTTTACCCAATGATGGATTTCGGTGATCGATGTTTGCCAGAAAGAGTAACATGTGTTATTTCACCTAGCATCCAGGGCACACAGCACCAGTGTGACTTCTGCTGCTGCTGCTGCTGGCCTTTCTAGTTCTGGACTATGGCAGGCAGAGGGATGACGCTGGGTTCACGGCCCATCTGGGGAGAGCACCACCTGAGCTGTGCCAGTTCTCTCTCAGGACGCTCGCGTCCACTTCCCCTCATTTATGTATTCTTCAGTCTCATTTACAACAACAACTTGGATGTTTGCTTCATACTGCTCCAACAATAGTTTATTACAAACACCTCTGAAGTTGCCTTTGCAAAGTTTACTTGACACAGTTGCATCATAAACAGTTGCATCCTTTACACGATATCAACTCGTTCATCATTCAAGCCAGTGGCACATCCTTTAATTTCTAATACACCTTCAGTTTCCATAGGCATTCCACATATGCTTAAAATTAATGTGCATTCTTCAGGCACAACGCACCAAATCCATCACTTTTATCAAAGCCATTAATTTTGATTTTCAAAGCTTTGCTTTCCTTGCATCTACCTTCCTTCCTCCTTTTTAGTCTATCAATTACTCAAGGTGGTGAATCAAAATGTTTTAATGACAGTAAATTTGTCACTTGTGGGTGGGAATAATGTTATAAAGTTTTGTTCCATGTACTCAGAAGTTGTCACTTGCTGCAGCAGAGAGAAGTCCAGTCGGGGACACAAACTCCTCACACCCCGAGCCCCAGTCCTGGATCCTGGAAGTGCTCTCTTCCGATTTCCTGGTGCTCCCCTCCCGCTCAGGTGCTCCCCTCCGGCTCACTGCATGTAACTCGGCCCTGAGAACAGAATCGGGTATCTGAGGAATGGAGCGTTTTGTGCCTATGATCTAGGAGTCTGGCCTGAGACGGCAGATTTACAGGGCGCCCAGAATATCAACTGGGTTAACCTGGACACCTCGGTCAGGGTGGGTGTTCTAGGCCCACGGGAAGCCAAAGGAGCAAATGGAAAGATGGAGTTGACCTTCCTGCATTTGTTTTTTAATGTCTAGGGTCTTTGTCAGATGGTGAAATGGTGCTGGGCCGGAGCCTGTGTCTTGTTACTCTCCCTTCTTCCAGTTCTTTGGTCATGAAATGTGATGCTAGCAGTGGAATTTTCAAGATGCTGTTTGTCAAATGGGAGAATTGGTTTATATTTGTACTTTATGGAAAGGGCTTGACATATTATTTCTGTTATTTTACGATAATGGTGGATTAATTTTCCCTGTAATTTGTGCTCTTTCCCAGAGTGGAAAATAGATGAAAGAAAAGAAAGAAAGAACTCAGGTAGATAAATCGACACCCCATTCTGCGTATGTGCTGGGGCACACGTATTGAGTGTTGAAGCCAGAGCCTTAGGCACACTACATTTCACCACTTGAGCTGGGTCTCCAGTTCCTTTTTGCTTTGCTTATTGTTCTGCTTTTTAGAAAAGGCTGACCACCCTCTGGTAGCCGGGATTACCTCAGACTCTCAATCCACCTGACTCTGTCCTCTGCATAGCTGAGATTATAGAAGTGAATCACTCTATCTGTCAATATGTGTATTTTTAAAGACGGAAGCATCATGCAATATCTTCCACAACAGTGTTTTAACAATGACCTTATTTTTACTCTTGAGTCTCAAACTCTTCCTACCATGGAGGACATTAGAACACAAGAGGGAGTTTCTGTCCTTATTTCGGTAAATACTTATTATGGCTGACCTCTCCTGGAGTCTAGACCTCTTTATAGAGGTCCACACTTGGTAATTTGGCCCTGTCATGGTAAATTCTGTGGACCTTGATGATACATGAATGAAATGAGTTGCCAATCCATGCCTGAGTATAAAGTTTTTTCAAGTAAAGAGTGTTTTCCTGTTTAAGGCTACTTTCTTATTCATATACTGTCTTTCATTAGTTCACTCACATTAAGATAAAGATTTTTGAACTCTTCAGTGAGGGGAATTTTTAAATTATGGCCTTTTAGTTTGAATTGGTTGCTACTTTTTACAATCAAGTGGAGTGGACCTGGAATGACTCAAATTCTTCTTTATTAGATCAACTTCCTCCTGGAGTTTAAAAAAAACACTTTACTTTTAGCTCTGGTATTTTCCTTCTTATTAAAACATTCCATCATTTTTAATAATTTGAATTTCATAGTTTTATGCTACAGAAAAAAGAGATCTATTTGCTACTTAATCATTTTTAAAACTTCATTTTTTATTTCAAAAAACAAGAATTCTGTTTTAGCTTTTTTCTCCGTGTTTATCATTTCACTTTGGTTCATAGTATATTATATAATATTTTCTTAAGCAGTTCTCTTTTGCTGTTCTTTTATTTCCAATGGCTTAACATGTATGGTTTCAGAAGCAGTAAGATCTAAAATGTGTTCTTATTAAACTGATGTTAAATATGTATAAATGTTAAATATGTATAAATTCCAATCAAATGATCACTTATACAGTGTTTGTTTTATTTCAGATGTTAGATTTATGTGAGGTAGGTGTTATTGCCATCCAATTTTGAGTAAAAGTAGCTTAGGGAGATTATGATACACCACAAGATTATATGTTTGAATTCAAACCATCTAATTGTAATGATAGGAAATATTGTTGCAAGATGTTAAGAAATACACACACAAAAGTTAAAAGTCTTTCTTGGCTAAATGGCTGGGGTTTCTTTTTTGTGCTCGTCTTGGAATTTGAACTCATGACTGGGCGCTGTCCCTGAGCTTTATTTGCTCAAGGCTAGCACACTACCACCTGAGCCAAGCCCACTTCTGGCTCTTTTGATGCTTAATTAGAGATAGGAGTCTTTTTTTCCCAGGCTGGGTTTGAACTGTGATCCTCAGATCTCAGCCTCCTGAGTAGCTAGGATTGTACCAGCACCTGGGTGTGATTATTTTCTGACTTTAAAAATGTTTCTAGCCAGGTGTGGTGGCTCACGCCTGTAATCCTAGCTACCCAGAGGCTGAGATCTGAGGATCAAGGTTCAAAGCCAGCCAGGTACAAAAGGAGCTGAGACTCTTATCTCCAATTAACCTCTAGAAAATGGAAAGTGGGGTTCGGCTCAAGGGTAGGGTGGTAGCCTTGAGCTGAAGAGCTCAGGGAGAGAGCCCAGGCCAAGTTCAAGCTTCATGACCCACAAAAAAAAAATTGTTCTGGGTTAGACTGAGAAAAGAATTCAGAAATTTTCTTTCATAGTTCACCCTGTACTGTGCCTTCTTATAATTATCTTTTATTAATAAACATTTAACTCAACATAACAGTCTGTCACTGTCCAGTTACTTGTGCTTGGAGGCACTAGAAGTTAGTCATAAGCTGTGAAAAATAGAATTTCACTCTCCTTCTGTCATCCAAGGGTTTTGCCCAGTCAGTAGCTATTTTTAAGCCTCAAAAGGTGTAAGTATATTATTTGTTCCTTTCTGTAGTTACATATTTTTATAAAGAAAGGATGCATATGGCTTAATGTTCTAATGAGTCTGAAATAATAGCTGTGTGTGGATTGACCTGATTATCTACAAGACAATTTTAGTGGATGAAGTATGTTTCCTCATACTGACAAGTCAGATTTTCAATTGTACCGATGAATATTTTTCCTTGTTTCAGAAACCTGGGCTCTTCCTTTCTAGGTCTGAGGTGTTTTTTTAGTTTCTAATGTTCCTTTCCTTGGTAACAAATATATTTTTTAATGTATTTTATTTGGGTATCTAGGTTGATACTTCTGTAGTTTTTTTAAAATTCTTTTTGAATGTCACAAATCGGAACAATTTTTTCAATACAATTTCTTTGTATCAGACAGTGGAGTTGCATTTTTTTTATATGCAGATCTTTGGTAATAGACATCTGTGATGAAATTCTGTATATGTATATATATATATATATTTTTTTTTTACAAAACTGAGCAGAAACAACCATTTTTGAGATGGTTCCACTGCTGTAATTGTGACTTTAGTGATAATCCGTGTGAAGCAAGGGTTCTTAGGAATTTGCAGCTTTCTCCTCTTGTTTTCTAGCCTCCCCCTCAAGAGTCGTGGAGGTTTGGGGGTTTGGGTGGCCTTCCTCCTTATGCCTCTTCTTGGAACCAATTTTCACAGAGAATCTCAAGAGAACCAATAGAGCCACTTGGAATCCCGCCTGCTGCGGGGACAGAGCCGGGTCTGGAGGGGCCTGGAGGCCCAGGGTGGCAGCAGGGCGGGATGGGCTGGGGGCTGGGGGTGGCCAGGGCCAGCGCTGTCCAGGGTGGCGGCGGGGGGGGGGACCGAGACTGGACGCGGCTGGCCCCCGCCTCTTGCTCTTGCTCATTCGTAGAGATTCCACCACCATGGCGCCCACTTCCCACGCATGTTTCGTCGGCCAGCCATGCACCCACCCCAGGCGCCTCTTCCTGGAAGCCTGTCTGGCTGGATCTCAACCTCCTGTCGCTCTGCCAAGGCCTCACCTTACCCTGCAGAGCGCGCTCACCACTGCTCCCCAGCCTCTCCACGAGCAGCCGGGTCTACCCGCGTGGAAGCCTCGCCCTTGACTTCGCTCTCTCCACCTCACCACAGGGAAGGGTCTCAGAGACGCAAGCCTCTGATCCTGAGCAGCTAGGATTAGTGGGTGCAGGGCTTCAGCACTTGTTCTGAAGCCCCTGTGACCTGGAGGGGTCCACCCGGCTTTCCCACCTGTCTAGATTGCCTTTCCAAGAGAGCACTGCTTGCAAATACTGCTCTTTCTCCAGGGCGCGGCCATCTAAGAAACCAACACCAACTTGGTCTCGTGACTGCTTAAAAAATAAATTTACTAAAATGAGTAGAGGAGCTGCCGACTTCCTTCTAATATTCGGCTAATTTTCTAATTCATTTCCCCTCGTAAGTTTCTCCTCATATGCTATTTTCTGCGCAAATTCAATGTATGATGTATTCTATTAATATTCTCTCAGCTGAAACCTATAGAGAGAGAGGGCCCTGCTTCACTGATCACCTGGAAGAGGAGACTGCCTGGAAATAGAATTCAATTATTTCTGGAGGAAAGGCACCACATGATGAGGGATTTTACTTTTTGCTGGGCTCCTGGCCATCTCCTTTTCTCAAAAACTCAACTTTCAAATCTCTGAGAATGGCGTATGTGTGATACAGCTCTGTGTTTTGGAAAAATCAGTTCTTCTGAGAATCCAGAGTGCTCTTCAGACAGATCAGACTGGACCAAGAGCATGGAGAACTAATACTTTCTTGATACCTCCAGGTGTTTAAAGCACAACTCAGAGAAATCTTTGAGTCAACCATACATCCATCTATTATATACTGAGCACAGAAGTCAAGATTGTTAAGTATTACTAATCTGTATTTTTCTACCTGGCATTCACACTACGTATACCCTGTCCCTAAATACTATTACTGGGTATTCAGTTTATATAACATTGATAATAACTTCAGATAATGATACCTGAAATAAATATTTGCTACCAGAGAAAGGTATTGTATGTGAATAAATCTATGATGTCTCTTGCTTGCCAAGTGTTGTGGCAGGCCCTGGGTTTGCAATAAGATGACCCCCAAACCCTTTGGGGAGCTCATTATTTATTCCCAGCTTTTGTAATGACTGCAGATTTTTATAGGAGGGCGGGGTACCTCTGCTGATGAATCTTCATCCACGGGAGGGCGGGTCCTTCCTCTGTCCCTTTCCACCTAGCTCTCCTCAGAAGATGACGGCTACAGACAAGTTAGCGTCATCTCACTTGCCTTTAGGTGAAGGCAGCCCCTTCTGAGAACACATGGATCCCACTTTTGAGGTTTGTGAAGAGACTTTCAGGGAGTAAAAGACACCAATAATTTCTAGGAATTTAATGACCAATTACCTTTAATTTGATGACTTGAAAGCCAACAACAACAAGAAGAACCAAAAACCTGTATTCTCTCCAAGTTATGGAGGCAAGAAGTACAAATCAGAGGCAGAGAGGTATCTGAGGGCTCTTGTGGGGATTTCCCCCAGGGAACTTCCAGCTTGGGGACACTCTCAGCTTGGGGACACTGCTGCTGTCCTTGACTTGAGACAGGTTCATTCTCATCATGGATTACACAGCCTCTCTGGGTATCCTGTTCTCTTATAAAGTCGTAAGTCATCAGATTGGGGGACAAGCTTAAATTTACAGTGGCTTTATTTTGAGATTCTTAACTAATCAGTTTTAAAATATCATGTTTCCAAAAAGGGGTCACATTCTGGGGTTCTACGGTATTTGTGGGAAATGCTACTCAATCTACTCTTAAGACGAATCATCTCCTCTTGCTTTTAGCAGAAGATAATTAGGATGTGTTTAACAAAACCAGAGAAATTAGTCATCTAGATGCCAAACAGTATATCACAACCCTGTTTTTAGTATCTAAAATTGCAAGCAGATGGGCAAAAATTATTACAAAGAGCAGTAGTGGTGTGTATTTATATTTAGAATATAAATCTGCCTGTGATGTAGACCCCAAATAACTATTGTCTAAAGAAGGACAGATGGCTATTTCTCAGGCTTGTGCATGACTCTATAAAGATGTCAGAAACCAAAACTCTAAGCTTTCCTTTTTTTCTTTCCTCTCCTCCTTCTCCTTCTCTCCTTCCCTCCCTCCCTCTGTTCCTCCCTTCATTCATTTGTTCTTTCCTTCCTTTTTCTTCTCCTTCCCTCCTTCTCTCTATCCTTTGCTCCCTCCCCACTCTCTTTCTATTGAAGTACAGGGATAATCACTTAAAAGAGAAATGAATTCAACTAAGTCATATACTTCTTGAAGCTATTAAGAAAATATGATAGAGAGCTGGGCATGGTAGGACACATCTAAAATCTCAGTACTGCTGGGTGCAGTCAGGAGAATCCTGGAAGTGATTCAGAGCCTAATTCAGTTGTATAGTAGGACCTTTTCTCACAAAAGAAAGAAGGAGGGTAGGGAACGTGGCCTGGTGATAGGGTGCTCAGCTAATATGTACAAAGCCCTGAGTTTGATTCCTCAGTACCACATATACAGAAAGCTCTGGGAATTGTGCTGTGGCCTTGAGAAAGCCCAAGGACAGTGCTCTGGCCACAAGTTTAAGCCCCAGGATTGGTAAAAAAAAAAAAAAAAAGAAGGAAAGAAAGGGGGGAGGAAGGCAAGCAAGTAGGGAAGGAGGGAGAGGAGGAAAAAAGAAAGAACAAATTATGATATAAACAGTGACTTAAATTGATAAATTTGTATATGCTTGCATACTTCCTAACATATTTACATATGAGTTTGTAAGCTAAAACTACTTTCCCTATATAAGGGAAAGCATGCAGTCATTATCTCTGTGGGCCTGACTGACTTCATTATTTTTAGGTCTTTTCATTTTTTTTTTACAAATGACACAATATCATTCTTTCTGATGGATGAGTAAAAATCCAATATATATATATATATATATATATATATATATATTAGTTCTGATGTGAGGCTTCTGAGCTGACCAGTCCAGTATTTTGAGTATGGTGAGTAGTTCTGCAATGAACATGGTTGTGTGGGTGGCTTTACCATACCCTGTTTGTGATCTTTTGGGTAAATGCTTAGGAGTGGAATTGTTGGAACATAGGGTAGTTTTATGTTTAAAACTTTGAAGAGCCTCCACACTGCTTTCCAGAGTTGCTGAACTAGTTTGCATTCCCGGTAACAGTGTTTTAGAATTCCTGTTTCACTGCATCTTGCTAGCATCTAATATGGTAGATTCAAGGGAGATTTAAAAAAGTGTAATTCCTTAGAAAGCCAGAATCAAAGTTCAGCAAACACCAGAAAGTGAGTACTGGGAAGGGGTGGAGGAGTGGGGTCTAAGCAATGGAGTGGACAAATGAAGAGAAGAGTGAGAGAATGTAGTCAAGAATCCAATGTATGCTCTACAAAATTAAGAAGAGTGGGGGAAGGGGTGGGCTGGGAGGGGTGGCTGAGAATGTTGAAAGGGGGCACTGATCAGGATGCATTGTATTTATAGACTGCTTTGTTAAGTGGCAGCTCTTTTTTTTTTTACAGTTATTTAGGGATAATCAAAAGAGTGATTTCGGATGGAAACATTGACTTTGAATAGATTATATGCTCTCTTAAAGCCTCTCAGCAATTGCTAAAGTTAGAAGCAGATGGAAATTCCTATTTGTCTTTTCAGTGTAGCCATAGTGTTATTAATCCCTTCGATTCCCAGGGTCATATTCCTGATATAGTCTGTCTGAATTTGGAGACCCAATGTAGATTCAGTCTTCCCAACCCGTCCACTCTTTTGTTCCTGAAATAAATTTTCTGTAAGGTTATTTCCATTCCACTTTATGAAATGTAATTCCACAATTACCTTTTGAGATGAAGGAAGAAGTTCTGTCATGTTCATACTATGTCAGACTACACTTTGCAGTGCACTGGGAAAACGCAGGTGCAAGAAATGACTTTTGATAGAGTAACTGAGATTTACAAGATCACACCTGTGCTTCTGACTACCCAGTTGGAAACAGCAGTGTTGTGCTCAGAGAAAAGACCCAATGATATGTAAAGATAGCAAACCTCAGATACAGAGGAACAGTCAAGGAAGGAGATAAAGTGTGTTTAGTAGCATCATGACAGAATCACAGTCGTTGGGTAGGGACCAAAATTAATAAGAATCAGAATTTATAATGGTTACTTTGTGGTAGACACTTCAAATATATTAATTAAACTCTACAACAATTTTAAGAGTATGTACCAGTATTAATCTACATTTACTAACGAAGCAGCTAGGACTCGGGTTGAAGTACTTGTCGCAGGGTAAGTGGGATCTGAAGGCCATAATTCATGCCTGTGTAGTCAGAGTTCAAAATCCCATTCTCAGAACACAGTCCTATGCCTTCCTGGGCCAGAAACTAGCTGCTCACACAAAACAGGACGCTGGTACTTCAAAACAGAGCAGGTCATAACAAAAATGTCTGTTTTCTAAAACCAGAAAGTAAACGATGTTTCTCTACCCTGAGGCAGCTGGCTAGTATTTCGTGTTGTCTCTTTAGATGCCAATCATACATCCATTGAAACAGAAGCTTTAGAGAGAAGACAGGAAAGAGAACATGTCAGGACTGTCCACAACTTCCACAGTTTAGTGAGCTTCTGCTCAGGAGAGATGAGATGAGATCCCATCCAGATGGCTGCTGAATTGTCAGTCAATTAGAATTCTACTGCATCCAGTCTACACCAGAGGACCTGGCAATTGTGTACATTCATTAACCATTAAAACTTGGACTTTTCTGAGGCTTGTGTGTTCTTAAAACAGATGTTGCCTTACCAATTCAGAAATGTCATGACCATTCCAGCTGTAACGAGGGTCATCTTTAAGCCAGTGTCTTTGCAGAGGAGTTACCTTGGCATCCTTCTGTCTAGAAACCCAACAAGATCTAATGCTGCTTGCAACTGTTCCCAGAGTCTCAGATTTGTCAGTGGAAAGTGAGTAAGGAGGCAGTTAATTAAAAAAAGTCCCTTAGCTATCTGTAGAATTTTCTCACTCCTATTAAGAATTATCCCAAATGAGGGAGTTCTTTTTTCCTCCAGAAAATCTCCAAGCCTCCTGGATAGGACCCATAGCTAGTTAGACTCCACAGAAGACCTGCATTGAGCCGCTAGCACCATCAGCGGCAGTTAGGTGTGGAGATAGACTCTCCCACGGAGGCATGTCCGCACGGCACTCACTGGCTCATTATGAATGTAAGGCAATGCAGAAACTCTTCCCACAGTTAGCACTGCTGCAAGTAGATTTGATGTTCAGAACACTGAGATACAGGCAGTTAGTTTGTTCTAGCCAGACTATAATATGCTGTAAGCTATAAAATAATGTAGATGGCATGTCCCTTTCCTATTTTCCTTAACCTGAAAATTTTATTAAAATGACACTATTTTCCTTCTATCAATTTTTACCATATGAGTTTGTGGTGGTTACGGTTGTCATTGTTTGCTGGATTACAAGAACCAAAGACGACTTAACCTCAGGGAACTTTAACAAAAGAAGTTTATCTTAAACCACGGAGCTCTAAATATATTCTCCCAAGAAACAGAATTAAATAAACTTTTGTGTTTCCTCTCTTTATAACTATGATTTTTAGTAATAATTATATAAAATTGCTTTTATTTATCTAAAAATTAAGAAATGCATATGTGTGTGTTGAGAAAAGGATAATAGAGAAAGAGAAACTCTCTCTCTCTCTCTCTCTCTGTGTGTGTGTGTGTGTGTGAACAGCAGTCAGGTTTTCTGATAACTAGTCCCTTTCTGGGCACCATACTGTCTTGGGACATTTCCCTCTTCAGTGACAGTCTCAGAGGTGTGTTCTTAGAAGACCCGTGCCTAATCTACATTTGGTTGAGTACTAGATCTGAGCTGGGCCAGTTCAGGACACAATCTTCTATCCTTAGTTAGGGTCTCTGTCTGGCCTTAGGAACTTAAGCTTGTAATATTCAAACTCTGAACTAGCAGGAAACCACTTTTTCTATCATTTCTTGTAGAGAAATGATAAACGGCTAAGGAGCATCAGAAGTGGAGAAAGGGCAGAGCAGAACCCAGAGCAATGACTCTGTTTGTGCTTCTGGCTTTCCCCGGGGCTCTGCAGCCTTTCTGCCCTTGAGTTCACATATTGCTGCAGTACAGAAGATGGTTCTTCCCTGGCCTCCACTACTGCCTAAAGGAGTACTAGCTGGAAGAGGAAAAGGCTAGTGTTTTAGAAATACTCCATAGTGGTGAGCAGTAACTGTTTCATAAGCCTATTATAAAAGAAAACTCCCATGGACATCAGTCATGGGGCTTGAACTCAGGGCCTGGGCTCTGTCCCTGGGCTTTTGTGTTCAAGGCTAGTGTTGAACCACGTTGAGCCTCTGCTCCACTTCCTGTCTTTCGGTGAACATTGGAGAGCCTCAGGGATTTTCCTGGCAGGGCTGGCTTTGAGCGGTGGTTCTCAGATCTTACTCTCCTGAGTAGTTAGGATGACAGGAGTGAGCCAGGCTCATGTATTTCCTAACATTCGCTGTAAATTGCGTCTCATAGCATACTTAATGAGAAATGCCAGAACTGCTGTTATAGGAAGGCCTGTGTTTCTATAGGTGGTGGATGAGGTATACTGCTGTTATGGTTTTCCCCCAAGGCTCTGCAAACCAGAAGGGGGAGCCTACCTGGAGGAGGAAGGCCTCTGGACCAGCACGCCCTGGGGGCCCATCTCCTCTTCCTGGGGCCTCTGCTTTGAGAGGGGTCCTTTCCCTTCTCTTCTGCCTGTGGCCTCCAACATGGAGCGGCCAGGTGCGGGCTGAAGCCTGGGGAACCGAGCCAGAGCAAACACTTCTGCCCTTAGGTTGCTACCCTGGGTCTTCCTCATCGAGAGGACAAGCTGCCTGAAATACCCAGCTCCTCCCTGTCTTAGCACCTTCACAAGGAAATGGTTCCTTTTCCTAGGCTTCCAAGGTGGAGCCCAGAGCCCGACAGCCTCCATTTCCTGACGTAGAGATGGAGTGAGTCCCTGGCTTTGTCATGTCTCTGCATCTTCTTCTTGGACTTCTCAGTCCACATTGGTCTAGAGCTCCTGTCCACCCTTCCCTAGCTCTGGATAACTGAGGGAGGGCGAGGACTGTATTTTGTATTTCTCCACGTGTTTATGTATTCCTTCATAGAGTCTATCATGGTGATTTGAACCTCTGTACCATCGAATCCACATGCTTTACTTACAGATCAGTTAAACAGTCTATTCTCACAGAATACTTCTGATTAGTGGCAAATACAAAGATATAAAATAAATATGCGCAGGAAAGATAGCTTAATTGTTCTGTTGACAAAGACCAAAAGACATTTAGATGAAGATGAATGTTACAACGATTGTAACATCTAAAGTCAATTTGCAGAAATATTTCTGAAGCATGTACATAATAAGTCAATTTATTTAAGTGACTCAGCAAGAGAGAAGTGAGTTTTTTTCATCTTTGGAAATAATAGAAGATTTCAGAAGCAACATCTAGGTTTAGCAGACAAATCCAATCTCACTTTTTTTCACTTTTATTTTCTGTCACTCATGGGAAGAGATTGGTGAGCTAAGCCAATTTCTTGGAGTCACCTGGTTAGGTTGTTACAAAGGTGGATTCTTGTGCAATTTTCTGGGACCGCTGATAATTTTTATAAACATGAAAATTTGAGGAACATTATTCTCTGAACTCCACCAAATAGAAACTCTCTGCACCAGTAGCCAAGTGACCAAGTGACTTAAGAAAATCTTGGGCAGACCTTTGTTTGCTCGTGTTACCTGTGTGCGAATGAGAGTGGAAGGAGGATTTCAGTTTTGTGGAGCAAATATAAAATCCAGGAACCCTAAAGAACTTATTGCCACTCCTTACACTTCTGTATGTGAAAAACCAGTAAAAGCTACATTTTATTGTTTAAAGTTATTATTGGTAGAAGGCGTAGTATTCTTTCAGTACAGCTTAGCGTTTGATGAAGTAAATCAGTCGAATGCATGAATTACGGCGTTAGCCTTACTACTCTTTCAGTTTGCTTCCTTAAACACAGTTGTTTCTTTCCCCATACCAATTTCACAATATTTCAGAAATTTCAGCATGCATTTCTTTCCTTTTAGTATG
This sequence comes from Megascapheus bottae, assembly GCF_031878675.1. NCBI lineage: Eukaryota > Metazoa > Chordata > Mammalia > Rodentia > Geomyidae > Megascapheus > Megascapheus bottae. Next base: position 3,553,146 of record NC_143527.1, read on the forward strand.
AGATTATAAAACCTGGAGTCTTTTCTTGTGTTTCAGAAAACGGGAATTGGCAAACCGAAGGAAGATGGATTGTAAATTGTCGTTTAATCTTAAGGCGCTCTGAATATCTACACCTCACACCACAAAGGTTGAATTACAGATTTCTTCTCAATCTCTCTCCCTATCTTTTATCCTGCAGAGAATAAATGATGACAGGGTAATCTGAATCACAAATTTTAAACGGCAACAAAACTCGCTGAAAAAAACTTTAAATGTGGACTTTTTTTCTTGTTTACACATGATTTTGGTCAGTATAAAATGAGTTGATTCTTATGTGTTCCAGTTATATCCTGCTGCTTGCTAAATGGTTTTGCTAGCCCCCCAAAATGGTTTCTTAGACTCCTTTGATTTTTTTCCACTTGCATAATCATATTTTGGCAATAAGGGAATCTCCTTTTTTGTTTCCTATCTTTATGCTTTTTATTTCATTTTCTTCCCTTATTCGTGAGTTCGAATGTCTGTGTAGGTTAGATAAGATTGGTGAGTGTCACACCAATACTCCTCAAGCTCTTCAACGAAATTGAAAATGAAGGTTCTTTACCAAACACATTCTACGAAGCCAGTATAACCCTCATCCCTAAACCAGACAGAGATTCATCAAAGAAAGAGAACTATAGACCTATATCTTTAATGAACATCGATGCAAAACTTCTCAACCAAATACTGGCCAACCGTCTACAACAACTCATCCAAAAAAATTACACACTATGATCAAACTGGATTCATCACAGGGAGGCAAAGCTGGTTCAACATACGCAAATCAATTAATATAATTCAACACATCAACAGGAGCAAGGACAAAAATGACATGATTGTCTCAATAGACGCAGAAAAGGCATTTGACAAGATCCAACACCCCTTTATGTTAAAAGCTCTGTAGAAACTAGGAATCCATGGAACATTCCTCAGTATAATAAAGGCTGTGTATGACAAACCCACTGCTAGTATTATACTTAATGGCGAAAAGCTAAAGCCATTCCCTCTAAAATCAGGAAGGAGGCAAGGATGCCCACTCTCTCCACTACTCTTTAACATAGTATTAGAATTCCTAGCCAGTGCAATAAGGCAAGAAGCAAGCATAAAGAGGATCCAAATAGGGAAGAGGAAGTAAAACTTTCCCTCTTTGCAGATGACATGATCCTGTATTTAAAGAATCCTATAGACTCCACTCCCAAGCTCCTTGAGCTGATTCAAAACTTTGGCAAGGTAGCAGGGTATAAAATTAACCCTCAAAAATCAACTGCCTTCCTCTACGCCAACAGTGAGAGGAACGAGGCAACAATCAGGAAAGCAACTCCTTTGGCAATAGCCTCAAAGAAAATAAAATATCTAGGAATTAGCTTAACTAAGAATGTAAAGGACCTTTTTGATGAAAACTTTAAAATCCTGAAAAAGGAAATTAAAGCAGAACTAAGGAAATGGAAAAACCTCCTATGCTCCTGGATTGGAAGAATCAACATCGTGAAAATGGCAATCTTCCAAGGGCTATGTACAAATTCAACGCAATACCCATTCATATCCCAATGTCATTCTTAAAGAAATAGAAGAGGCAAACCAAAATTTCATATGGAATAATAAAAGACCCCATATAGCAAAAACAATTCTCAGCAGAAAGAACAGCGCAGGAGGAATTTCAATACCAAACGTTAGACTCTATTACAGGGCTATAATTATCAAAACAGCTTGGTACTGGCACAAGAACAGGCCTGAAGACCAATGGAATAGAACTGAGGACCCAGATATTAAACCACAGACCTATGGCCACCTAATCTTTGACAAGGGAGCCAAAAAAAATAGAATGGAAGAAAGATAGCCTCTTCAACAAGTTGTGCTGGCAGAACTAGTTAAGCACCTGCAGAAAACTAAAGTTGGATCCTTCTTTGTCACCCTGCACTAGAATTAACTCCAAATGGATCAAAGACCTGGAGGTAAAAGCTGACACACTGAAAACTTTACAAGAAGGAATAGGAGATACACTAGGCCTCCTTGGCACAGGTCGAAACTTTCTTAATAAGGACCAAGAATCACAACAAATCAGAGAAAGGCTGGATAAGTGGGACTGCATTAAACTTCAGAGCTTTTGTATGGCAAAGGACATAGCTAGTAAATTAATTAGGAAGCCTACAGAGTGGGAGAAGATCTTCACCAACCAAACAACGGACAAAGGCCTCATATCTAAAATATATCAACAGCTCAAAAAATTGAATCACTCCAAAACTAATCCCCAAAGTAACAACCATCCCATTAAAACATGGGCCAAAGACTTAAAGAGAGTCTTCTCTGAAGAAGAAACAAAAATGGCCTATAGGCACATGAAGAAATGTTCAACATCTCTGGTCATAAAAGAAATGCAAATCAAAACAACTCTAAGATTCCACCTCACTCCAGTTAGAATGGCCAGGATCAGGAAAACGAATAACAACAGATGCTGGATGGGATGTGGCCAGGAGGAATCACTACTACACTGTTGGTGGGAGTGCAAACTCTTTCAACCACTATGGAAAGCAGTGTGGCAGTGCCTCAAAAGACTAAACATAGAGCTCCCCTATGACCCAGCAATTCCACTACTTGGCATTTACCCAATTATCCAGAAACAAGGACATACTAAATCCACCAGCACAACAATGTTCATTGTAGCACTATTTACCATAGCAAAGATATGGAACCAACCCAGATGTCCCTCAGTTGATGAGTGGATCAATAATATGTGGTATTTGTACACAATGGAATTCTATGCTGCTGTCAGAAAGAATGACATTGCCCCATTTGTTAGGAAATGGAAAGACTTAGAAAAGATCATGTTAAGTGAAGTAAGCCAGACTCAAAGGAACTTAGGCTCAATGGTTTCCCTCATTTGTCATAATCAGTAGAAACCTTGGGCTCTACTAGCAGAGATTTACAATAGAACAAAACCTAGGTACATAAGAGCATATAGTATGATGCTAAATGAAAGGATCTCCAGGATATAGACACAAAAGCCATATAATGAGTGATTGTTGTCCTTAATGTACTATGTTATCTCTCATCTCTTTTGCTGTCCCTTGGTTATCTCATATTGTTACAGTATTTCACTTTGTTATCTGATATATTGGATATATTTGCATTTGGTTATTTGAAATTGGATAGGGAAGGGGGGAGAACAAGATGAGGGGTGTGTGTGTGGAGAAGGGAAATGGGGACCAAGACCTGAGAAAGTGTATCAATGTATGTGAATTAAGCACCTTCTATCTGGGGAATATAATGTAACCCTTCTATTAATTACAATAAAAAATATATGAAAAAGAAAAAAGGATTGGTGCGTGTGAAAGACCCTGCTTGTTCTCCAGTTTGCAGGGAGGACATTTGACCATTTCTTTTAACTTGTGTCTGCCAGATGTCACTGTATAGTGTTCTGCCACTTGAGCCACAACACACCTTCTGGTTTTGTGGTGGTTAATCAGAGTTAACAATCTCATGGACTTTTCTGGCTGGGCTCGTTTCTTACTGCATTCCTCAAATCTCAGGCTCCTGAGTAGCTAGGATTACAGTGTAAAGTGTTTACTACGAATAGAGAATACATTTTTTCCAGAAGTCTTTTCTGTGTTCATATATTGATCATAAAATCTTTCTTTGGCTTTTGGACATATGGTAGATCATGTTAACTGATTCTGGAGCATTTGAGCAGAATGGCATGACTTCCCTGAATCCCACTGGTTATTATGTATCTTCATTTCATTTCATGAAGTGTAGGAGTTAGTTTTGCCATGTATACACACACACACACACACACACACACACACACACACACACATTTGGTTTTATTTTTCTTTTTGTGTTCTTTCTTCAATCTGGGTATCAGTCATAAAAATGCATTGGGAAATATTTCTCACTATTTTCTGTGATTGTATAAATTAGTAAAATTAGTAAAAATTGTTAATTAGCTGTTTTGCAGACTTACCCAAGAAACCATTTGCGTAAGCAACACAGATCTCTCTATATACACTCCCCTACATACACACACCACTAAATATCCACACATTCGTACACACACACACCAACTCCTATAGATACATACCTACATGAACACATACCAACCCCTATACATGCACACACACAGCTACATATACACACACACCAACCCCCCCGCCACACACACACACACACACACACTTGTTTTATAGCTCAGACTTCAGTCTAACTTGATGAATGTTCCATGAGTATGTGAAAAAAGTGCATTCTCACACAGTGAGATAATAGAAAGTTTGCAGGAGCTGCTATCTATGTATTATCCATCCATCAATCATCCTTAGTAACAGAATACTAGCTTTTAGCCAAGCACAAGAGTATTCCTGAAATGAAAGTCCTTACTTTGCAGCCTGCTCGGCAGCTATGGTTCAAATTAAGTAAATCTTGGTCTGTTCTCAGGGAAGTGCTCTGTAGGAAGTGTTTCCCCATCTCTCCTCGTCTTGTTTGGAGTGCAGAGGTGACTGCTGACTCTGAAAGTTATGTTGGCCATCAGGCAGCTTGGAGCATACCACAGACAGTGGATGCAAGAATTTAAAGACTCGATGCATGCTGGTTTTGAAGGACTATCAGATCTGGATACTCAGATCTGGATGTCTTTTACTGAAATGAATAAACCTTTGTATAAATAAAGAAATAAAAACAAGTGGAAAATTTGTGTTCTCATATTAATTGATGCACATATGCAGTTAAATCTTGCTCAGTGATTCATTCATCACTATGAATGAGTACTTCCTGTCATAATTCTAGCAGTTATTAAGATTAGGTGACATAGTTATATCTTTATCGTTAGCTATTTCACATGTGAATGCAGCTACTCTATCTTTTTTTTTGCCAGTCCTGGGCTCGAACTCAGGGCCTGAGCACTGTCCTTGGACTTTCTCAAGGCTAGAGCTCTACCACTTGAGCCTCAGCACCACTTCTGGCTTTTTTCTATGTATGTGGTACCGAGGAATTGAACCTGGGCCTTCATTCAAGCACTCTACCACTAGGCCACACTCCCGGCCAGCTACTCTATTTTTAAAAAATTACCACTTGCACTGCATCTTATTCTGTTATCTATTTTCAATCTACTTGTGCTGCTGAATGCAAAGTGGTGATCCATAAGCTGCACCTAGTTGAGTTGTAGTTTCCTGTCTCCTCTGCCTGTCTCTTCCTCCTGTCCTTCTGAGATTCCATGGATACGAATAGTGAATATTTTGTGGATAGTGGCTAATCAGTGGACATTGTGTTGTGTCCCACAAATGTCTGTCATTCAGCTGTATTTTCCCCTTCTTTTTTTACCTTTGATGTTTAGATGGATTGGATTTTATTGATCCATCCTCACATCTACTGGTTCTACCATTCATCAATCACACTCTCCAACTTGCTGGGTCTCACAGGCAAGTTCCTTCCCCTCATTTTACCACCAACTCTATAGTTACCAATTTCATTTTTACAACTTCTATTTGGGGCTGAAATTTTATACTTTTTTTGAGGTGAGTTAGGAAGACTTTTGAAGCATTTATAGGGTCCATGTTTTACAATCCTTGCCAAATATTTCTCACATGTGATCTCAGTGTTGTTAATAGAACCTCTGTTTTACTTCTTGCTTTTCAATTTGTCTGTTGTGTTAAGAGATGGAATTCTGATGACTACTCAGCAGGAAGTCACGTGGTGGTGTCTACAGTCTACGTCCCAGTCCACTTTTGAGGGGTGTCATTGAATGGTAGTTTAGCTTTTGAACCTGTGCAGCATCAGTTTGGTGTCTTAACCTCAAAGGAATAAGGAAGAATGTTTGTTTGCTATATTCATTTTCTACTGCTGCTCTTAAAAATTACCTTAGTGGTCTTAACAACACAAGCCTGGCATTTTATGGTTCTGAAGGTGAGAAGTCTCACACAGGCTGAGATCAAGGCATGGATGGAGTGAAATACCCAGACGCTCTGAGTGGGATTGCTTCCTCCAGCATTAAAGGCAGAGAAGACAGTTCAGGCCTTCTCAAGTGACATTGCTCCAGGCCACAGGTCTCTCCTTCCTGTGGGATTGTGTTGTGCCCAGACAGATACTCCCTCGTCCCCATCTTCATCACAGGGGCAAACTTATGATATGTTTGCACAGGCCACAGATCTAAGTGAACCTCTCTACAGCTGGAGGCCTCCGGCTCCCTTGCTGTCTGTAGCTAGAAGAAGCAGTTGGAATTCTCACAGTCAGTCTTCCTGTGCTGGGTCCCTTGGCAATGAATGTCCTGTGGCCAATGCCCCTTATTACCTGGTGTTCCAGAGAGAGGAAAAAATTCTGTCACTTATTATTTTTGATAGTGGATGCAGCGCTTATTATTATTATTATTATTATTATTATTATTATTATTATTAAGGTCTTTTAGATTATGGTGTAATTCACAATAAGTGTGGTCAGATGTACAGGTTGATGACTGGATGTTCTTACACATTGAAAACTGTTACTATGCGAGCGCCGGGGGTCCTAGTTACTCAGGAGGCTGAGATCTCAGGATCACAAGTGGGATCCAGCCGGGGGAGAAAGATCCATGAAACTCTCCTCTCCAATGAACCACCAGAAACCCTGGGATCCAGCTGGGGGAGAAAGATCCATGAGACTCTCCTTTCCAATGAACTACCAGAAACCCGGGAGTGCACCATGGGTCAAAGTGGGAGACTGCTAGTAGCATTTAGTGATAGAGCTCAGGGACTGATTTCAAGTTCCAGGACCCACCCATTCCCCGCCCCGCCCCCACCCACAGCACCGCTCATGAAGTTCCTGTGCTAGTGGAACTGACCACATGGCATGTAATCTACTGACCGCACCGGCTGGAGAGCCTGTATTAGACAGTCTGGATGCCTTGTCTGTTGCTTCCTTCCCCTGCAGATGTCTGTGAATAACTTCAGACCTTAAGGATTGCATCAATTAGTATATTGAAGTTTGTATCTTCTTAATTCTGACCTTTTGGCTATCTCGATCTGTTTCATGTGCCCATTTGTTCTATATAACTCTCCAAATGATTAAAAATGCATTTTACTCTTCATTAAACTACATATTCGATTCTGTAAGGTTCATAATTACCGTGACATTATCATTAATAGAGTAATTGAAGCTTCATTATTGCAGTTAACAACTATTTAACCTAAAGCTTTTAACCTAGGAGACTGTATAAATATGACTGGATTCCCGCCCCCACCCCAATTTTTATTAAAGAGCCAAATTACAAGCGTATTTAAAATCTCTATTCTCTTTGGGGTTTAACTCAATTTTATTAGAAAAAATAATGCCCTTAATCTTGTGGCAAATGCACATTCTAAGTATGATCCAGGGAATAAAAGAAAGCTTATGTAAATTGATGATGTCTGTTCTTAACGCAGAACTTTTACATGGAGCACAAATCTCAAATCTGTTTAACTATTTGACATCAGATGACTAAAATTCACTATCCACTCACTGCCTCTGTAGTAACTCATCTTACTTCAAAATTTCTAATTTCATTCTAATTAAGTGAAATACATTTTGGGCTTTTTAACCTTAGTAATGCTCAATTAAGAAGGCTGAAAGTAGAAAATGAAAAGAAAACTGTATAGTGAAAGTCACTCTGAGTAAAATGATTAAAGTCATTTGTCCATGCCTTTGTTTGTCCTTGCTCAGATATGAAGATAGAAGTTGTGGGGAAGAGAACTGAGTGAGTGAGTGAAGGGTGGACTGCATTTGAACCTCAGCATAACCATTCTGTCTTAAGATGAGTCGACCCCAGGAAGCTACGGCATGACCTGTCAACACGAGCAGAACCCTGTTCAAGGTTAAGTTCTGCCCATGAACAGGCTAAATAATATGAAATCCCAAATTTTCCACGAAAAACTTACAGTTGGTCCTTTGTCATTCATGTAGCGTTCACGTCTAGTCTCTGTTGTGTGCCAGACATCGCATAAGTGAGAGAAGCGTAATTCCTTCTGGAAACGTCTCAGGTATAAAATGAAACTGGAAAAGATGATCTTTGGGCAAGTGTGACGAGGAAACAAACTATTTTTATGATCTTGGAATGTTCTGTGTCTTGGTCTTTGTGCTAATTATCTGTGTGTTTACTTGGCCAAAATGTATTAGTACAATTATTTTTGTTACCGTGTTTTCACTATTCTTTGATTAAACCCTTTTCAGTGGTGTTTGTGAATTGCCATTCTAAACACAAAATATTTTGTTTGAGAGTTAAAATAAAATGCAGGTTATAGAGGTTTTAACAAGTACACCCGATTGATTGCCCAGTGGAATATAACAAATCTAAGTGAATGTAAACTTCAGATAAAAATACCTAACTTTTCTCATGTGAGCATATTCTAAATATTTTGTCAACATACTGTCAATAAAGCATATTTAGATAGTCGTCTTGAAAAAAATCCTACAAGTCTTGATTGAGTAGGCAATCCTCATTACCAGGAAACAATAATCTCTATAAATGAGCAATAAATGTTTCCTTTGTTGTTGTTGTTGTTGCTTCAAAAGTTGTAGCCTTTGCCATCTTGAGAGAGCTTACATTTTTCCCCTTAGAATACTGTGAAATGATTATAAACCTATTCTAGCTAGAGAAATCCAAAGACATTTCAGATACAAAATGGGGACTACTGACTTAAGAGTTTTAACTAGGAGAAGTAAGCAGGAGGGAAATGTGAAGAACGCAATTGTCACATTGTAATTCTGGCAATTACATTAATTTAATAATGTGCAGCTTTCTAAAATAATATTTCAGCCATTTAAACCTCAGGCAGTGGTGCATTAGTTCTACAGGTAGCTTTTACTGTTTCCCTACAGTTAATTGTAGTCTTCGTGTTTATTATTGATTTCCCACAGTTTTGATGTGCATTTGGATGAAGCTGTGTTTGAATCCCAGTGTCAGTGCAGGTATGCAAGCCAGCCTTACGAACGTGAGCAAATCTTGTCTACTCTCTGACAGCAAGTTCTCAGTTGAGAAGTGAAATCATGGGATATCTGAGGGACTGAGCTGGACCCAGCAAGCCTGTAGGTTTTCAGAAAGCTGGTGGCTGAGAACCTTGACAAGTAATCGAAAGTATTCAATGAGCCTTAGGAAACAGAGAACCAATTAGAGAGTTGACAATGTGATAATGGTTAATGTTCACTTTAAAATTTTAGAATTGAGCCACTATTCTGAAGAATACTCTTACTGTTAATATTATTACTATTACTATATACATATTATTATTAAATATCTTTTACAGGCTAAAGGTTATATTTACTTAATCCATTCATCCATTGTGAGGCCCCTGGGCCGATTCCCTGCCTTGTCTGTGGTGAACAGTGCTGCAGTGAACATAGTTGTGCTGGTGGCTTGACTGTGCCCTTGTTTGTATTCTATTAGGTAAATGCCCAGGGGTGAGATGGCCAGATCATAGGGCAGTTCTATCCTTAGGTTTTTGAGGAATCTCTTCATCCATTAGAAAGAAGGATATTGTATTATTTGGAAGGAAATGGAGAGACTTGGAAAGATTTATATTAAGCAAAGTGAGCCAGACCCAGAGAAACAAAGGTTGCATATTTTCTCTTATTAGTAGTCGCTATAATGTGCCTATAAATGTATAAGCAATCACGCTGGGTGGTATGCCAGTGTTTACAAATGAATTAACTAAATGAGAATAGACCTGGAGAGCTCAAATAGTACAAGTGTTTAGACAGACTAAGTCCAAGCCCAACAAAACAATCACCAAGCGATGGATACCAACAAGGGACGGGGTGGGGGAACGAGGAGGGAAGCATACAGACAAGAATTAATTGTATGTACAGCAAGACTGAGAAACGTGCTGGTGCCAGTGGCTCACCTGTAATCCTAACTACTCAGGAGGCTGAGATCTGTGGCTTGCGGTTCAAAGTCAGCCTGGAGAGGAAAGTCCATGGGACTCTTCTCTTCAATTAATACCAGTAAACCAGAAATGGTGCTGTGGCTCAAAGAGTTAGAGTGCTAGCTTTGAGCAAAAATGCCCTGGGACAGCACCCATTCCAAGTTCACACCCCAGGACCCACAGAATAAAATTAAAATTAAAATTAAAAATAAATAAGAAGCGGAAGTTGGTTGTCTTATAATTGATGTCACTTTGTCTATAAAACATATTGTGAAATATAATACCATGTTACATTTAAGTCCTTTCCAATTAGATGTGTTGTAAGCCATGGTAACCAGTAGAAACAGATTGCAACATGAAAAAGGGCAAAAAGAAACAGTCTATATTTAATCCTACTATGAAGGCTAGATAAAGAGACAGAAAAAAGAAAACAAAAGCAAGTTCAAGTAATTTACTGACAGTTTGAAATGTACAAAAATGGTGGTTGGTATGGTTGAATTTCAGTACTCTGTCAGGGAAAGCAAAAATCTTACTAGGAGACACATCCCGGCTTCTCTCCTGGAAGGGCCCTTTTGTCCTGCTGAGAGTTTTTTGGATGTTTATAGCATCATTCAATGGCCATAGAACACGGTCAGAACAGGCAGAAGACTTCAGGGGGTGCTGAGAAGCCGGTGCATCGGTGACCATGTGCCTTTCAAATCAGTCCCAGGACTTCCCATAGCCCCGAGTCCAGGTGTGCCCTGCTCTTGTAACGATCATCTCTGCTGGAAATCCATAACTGATTGACCAACTTTTAAAAGGAACGCGGCTAAAATTTCCCCATTTACTTCAAGTTAAAATGATCTTTCAAATTGGAAATAAATGCTAAATTGTCCTTGTATGCAGATGTATTCCTGTCTCTAATAAGCTCTGCGGGTCCCACCATAACACTGCTGTAACTAGTGAGTTTTCAAGGTATAAAATAAACATACAAATCCGTAACTTTTCTATGTACTGACTACAGATTAAAGAACTCACAACAGCTAAATCTAAACTGAAAAATCAGATGAAATTCTTAGCCATAATCAAGTCATGAAATCATAAAACAGTAATGAAAGAAACTGAGGAGACACAAATAAATGAAATGAGATGTCATGTCAGTGGGTCAACAGAATTAATATATTTAAGAACAGGTACTACACTTGATCTTAGCCGCAAGACTGAGAAGTGATTAGAACGAATATATTTACATGTCTATAATATTTAAAGAGATCTCCAGATTTGATTCAGTTTCTAAATCTACTTCCCTAACAAGTAAGCATCAATTATAATCCCACCCTTAAAAAAGTCCTTCCTGTACCCCGAGGTTGGGGAATGAGATTAGGTGTAAGATGTTTATTGCACTGGGTGACGGTTATATGTACAAGAGGAAGTGCTAGCTTTAAATAACTGGTTTTCCTAAATTAAAGCAAGGACTCTAGCTCTCTTCAGTGACTAGAAAACACAAGTGATTGCTGAGGAGTGTAGAAAAACAAAGCTTCTGTATCAATGTTTGTCCCAGCCCCCTGTGTGTTTCCTGCTAGTATTTCATATTTCCAACTTCCTGTGACACCAATTTCTGCCTGGAGTCAACTGGTATGTTTGTTATCCATTAACTTTGACAGCCTGAATATGCTTGATTAAATATTTAATAGAAAGGGCACTCGATAGTACGTATTTTTCTTAGAGCTTGCAATGTTTTTCTCTTGATTGAAGTAGCTCAAGTGAAGGTTCCAAGATTATTTTCAGCAACTGGTCAGTGTCCCCAATGGTATGATTCATTTTGAAAACCTGTAAAGTGCAGAGTGCAAGAATATTTCCTTAAATCTTCTTTCAGTAGGAATCATTCTACTTACCATGTCAGAAGTAAAAGCCGCATCTAGCAACTGATCATGATGTGCATATATTTGTCATGCAGTGGCTTAACAATGCCTGCCATTCTAGCTCCACAAGAAGCTGAGACAGTGAGCATGACGGTTCTAGGCTAGCCTAGGCAAAAGACCATCTCAACAGAAAAGGCTGAGTGGGATACAGAATTGTCATTCCAGCTATGGGGCAAGCTCAAGTAAGAGGAGAGTGGCTCAGGCTGGCTGAGGCAAAGAGGGAAATCCTGTCTCCAAAAATGATCAGGCACCAAAAAGGCCAATGATTCTTTAAAAAAAATATATATATATATATGTATGTATATATATATATATATTAAGAAAAGGAAAGGAAGGGAAAGCTGAAGCCATGCTTGTATTAATTGAAAGGAACCCATAACGAAGGTTCCATTCTGTACCTTTCAACTACAAAGACTATGCTGGGGCTTTGTGGGCAGGAGTTTGCAAAGTGAGCCAGTCGCCAGGGCTGTGACTCTGGCAGTGAACAGCTCCCATGATCAACTCCTAATTGGATGGCTTGAGAGGGGCCTGGTGGAAAGCAGGAGAGAGGCAGGAAGTAGGGACCTGACTAAGTGGGGAGGCAGGATTTGACATAAGCGCTTTCCCCTTTCACAGTGGTCTTTCCATCCCCCCAGCCATTGGGTTGCAGCGATACAGGGTGTTGTAGAAAATAAGGCGGTGGTGGGGTTGAAGAGTTGGGACACGGAGGGGTTGGTGGGGTGACAAGCTAGAGTGGTAGTGTAGGGTGTCTGCTGTTTGTGAGTGTCACCCAGGAGAAGCAGCACTGAAGTGCCAGCTCACTGGAGGTGCCAGCGCAAACCCACACCTGGGCGCTGCATTACAGGAAAGGAAGGGTGTCCCCCCTCTCATGAGAGTCTTAAAGGTGTGGAAACGGATGGCAGTGTAACAGTTTCCTTAGCATTACAGTGGGGATTAAAAAAATAAATTTAAGGACATCTGTAATTGTAGCAACTCAAGAGGTTGAGATCAAAGGGTTGCGGTACAAAAACAGCTTGGGCAGGAAAATCTGAGGGCTACTTTTCCCCAGTTATCCAGAAAAATGTTGGAAGTAGAACTGTGGCTTAAGGGCACAAGTGCTCAGGATATTGCCCGGGCCCCGAGTTCAAACCCCAGGACTAGTGCACACACACACATACATACACACAATTCGCAAACTTGTGAGCATTTTTATATCTAAAATAACTTTCTCAGAAAGCATTCGATTGTATTTAGCAAATACGTAATTCACGAAAATTAAATTCGTTTGGATCATCATCCAACTGTGGATTACATTTTGCAAAGTAATGTTCAATGAAAGGCTTGGAATTGTCTTCCTGTCTTGACTGGAAGCACACTTCCTGCCTGGGGGAGGACAAGGTGGAATGCAGCTTGCTTTATGTAGGAGTGCCTGATTCCTTCTCTAAGTAAAATGCTTGCGTGGCTGCCTTTAAAGGACGGCAAGACATGCAGCCAGGCTGCTGGAGAAAGAAACAGGATTTGGTTAGGAACATGGTGCTAATTCTCACTTCATTTCCTGCTGGCAGTTGTGGAAATTGTCTCCGTGTCTCAGCTTCACCTCTTCCCCTGAAATTCTAAGTCTGGATGTGTAGGATATTCTTCTACTACAACCATTCCGGCTTTCTAAGATGTACCCAGCAAATAGGATTTAGGCAACATTGGTTGACTTAAGGAATCATGGTGTGATGGAGGAACCATTGTGTGTTAAACACAAAGTTCAGAGCATGAAAAAGGCAGTATGGGAAAAGACATGGCACTATTAAAAAAAGTAAAATCATTGCAATTGTAGCTAACCATTAAAGTGTTCATATTACAATGAAAAATCAAGTAAATGTAAAATGAAAGTGCATAATATATAAAACGTTACTTGACTTGGAGTCCAGCAAAACCTGTAAGGCTTATAGAAGACATTCACAGACTCCCAGATGCATGCCACGTCCCAGACTCCAGAGGCTGACAGAACTCCAGGGGTACGGTTAAAAGAAGTCATTAGCACTTGAGGCCAGTTTGGATAATTGTGCCTCTCATTGAATAGCATTCGAAGATTAAGCCATTTCTGCCGTCACTTTGTACCATGCGGGATGATCTTTGCAGAAGCTTGTACCTGTGTTTTTCCAGTCTATGTTTTTTTGTATTTTTCTCAGTTGTGTTTCTCAAAGATCGACTTCTATTTTTATGAAACTCCATAAGAACTTTATGATGGGCTTCCCTTGATTTCTCCTTGCTCATGGTGATTAGTTTGTAAGTTAATGGATATTTTGAAGGATTTTATCAGCTTATAGATATTACCCGTTATTGTCTGCCTTCTGTTTTATTGACTTCTACTCTTATCTTTACTACTTCTGTATTTGAGCTTAATTGATTCTTATATCCTACCGATGTTTAAATGACAGATTAAATCACTGCTGTTGGCTAATTCATTCTTCTCTTCTAATATGGTCATTCACAACATAATCTGACATATTTTGATATTATGATTTTATTTTCACCTAGCTGAAATTATTTCGAAATTTCTCTTATTTCCCCTGTGACCTGTGAATTATATATAACTGCATTATTTAAATTCCAAATATTCAGGGAATTCACAGAATCCTTTATTATTTAAAAAATAACCATATAAAATTCTAAAAAATAAATGAATACACATTTAGTCATATCTGTCAATTTGAATCTTTCTAAAATCATAGAATCAACTGGCCTAGCTTATGGCCTTAAGTAATGTTTGATATATATGTAGATTTGGCATTGCCACTTTCCATACATACTCAAGCTGTTTTGCCATGAGTAGGGTTGTGAACATCAGAGCTCTGCAAACAGTGACAAAATCGAGTTGGTTAATACGGTCCAGATCTCCTTTACCTTAGCCAATGCTCTGTAAATTAAAATTAGATATTATGAAAGGAAGATTCAAAAATTTCCATTAAGTTCTGTTAGTATTCTTCAATGCATTTTAATATATGTATTCATTTATTGTTATTCTTGAAGCGTTGTACAGAGGGTTTACTGGTTCATGGTTCAGGCAATGGGCGCGTTTCTCTTTTGGACAATGTCACCTTTCCTTCTCTTCTCCCAAATTTCCTCCTCTCATCCCTACCCACAATTCACATAGTTTATTTCCCCCAGTGTTCTATGTGTTTTGGAGTGAAGCTATCGGCTGCTTAGATGTTCAGGGTCTAGTTGTAAATGCATCATACTTTTATCAGTTATGGTGAATGGCCCTGTGAAAGTGTTAGGCCAGTTAAGTGTCACTTACTGGAGATTCTCTAAACTTCACCGAAGAGTTTTCTGTCAAGGTTTTGAAGCCAGGTCTGCTGGAGGGATGGAGAATGACATGCCAGAATTATTTTTAACTCCTGTTTCTCTACTTATGAGTAATGGGTATGTGTTTTACTATCTCTTACTGCAAATGAGCTGCTCATGGCTTTGTTTTATGAATTTGGGATGTAGACCTTTATATGTGGTCAGGTTTGTGAGTAATTTCTCTACATTGTATCTTCATTTTGATTATGGTATGTTTTTGTCATGAAAATATCAATGTGCTAAGATGTATCAATTCTTTTTAACAACTCGTGTTTCTTGGACAAATTTAGAAAAGTCTTATTGAAATCCAGATTATACATGTCTTTGTTTTGTTCTAGTGCTTACATTTATTTCATTTTCTGCATAAATGTCTCAGATCCATTTGAAGTTTATTCTTTTTCTTGGTGTGAAGGATATGTCTAATTTTATCCTTCCCAAGGCTTCTTTCTTTAGACAACATTTCTATTATATAATAGTTTCAAATGTGGTCCTGTCTATTTCTGTACTTCCTGTTCTATTCCATGATATTCCTGTTCTTGCAAGCATCAAAGTGATTTAAAAGCTGTAAGATGTGTGAGCTGTGACAGTATAAAACTTTTGACGTCAATAGTTGTAGGTTGTCAAAATTCTTACTTATAGATGTATTAGAGAACAGGTATAAAATATTGAGTAAGGTATATGTGTATGTATATATGACATATGCATTATGTACCCAGATGTAATTTACAACTGTAAATATCATGTGATCAGGGAAGAATAATTTAATATCAAGTCATTTGGGGGGAGGTTGGAGTTAAACTTATGTGCAGTCCTCATGTATGCATTTCAGTTTGGAAGAATCATTTATTAACTTCCTAAGAACAATGGTACCAGGGGACTCATGATTCTTTTTATGATTCTTCTTATGTGTACACATTTCCATGTGAATATTAAATATCATGTTCCTTCTTAGCCCAGCGAAATGCTAAGGTGGAGCACTTCCTACTTTTATTTTTTGCAAAGTATTTTTCCAATTTTATTCATCTCCCAGTCCTTCATCAACACTTACATCCATATCATGGACACTGGATGGAAATCTACTCTTAAGAAATGATTTTTTTAAACACGATGAAAGAGTTCTTTTCAAATAAACTCACAGCACTTTATGTTTAAATAATGACTATAGCTAACTATCTCCCTGTAACTTTCCTGATGCTATTTTCTGATTGAAGCTTTGATAGCAGCTGGCCCACATTCAGACCCTATGGAGAAATAGGTAAGGGCCTGCCAACGAGGTTAGAAAGTGAGTCATGTTGACAGATGGTTGGGAGTGGGTTTTCAATTATGGAAAGCATGGGGTAATGAATCGAGAAGGCACAGACAGGCGCTCACAGGAAGCTAGTGCCTTATTTGGAGACTTCCTCGTGAACAAACCTATAAACCGCGCATGACATAGAAAGGCAATAATTCCAAACATTTTTTAGCAGCATTTTTTTTAACTTTCATTTGGAATATGAAAGGTGACACTTCTAGGAAAATTCTAACAGTTTGAAGTATTTTCCTTTTCCTCAGGGTATAGCACTTTTAGCCTTCTAAGAAATGCTGGCTGCTGATTTGAATTTGACTAGTAGAAGAGGGTTCTGTTCCTCCTCCTCTTTTCTTGCCCTCTCCCCTCACTCCTCTTCCCCCTTTTATCTTGCACCCAGCCTAACACTCGTTAATTCATTTTTTTGTCGGGACTTGATATGATAATTTTTTTTATATTCCACATTACACCTTTCTTTCTATTCATGGAACCTACACTTCGGTAACAGATGGTGAAGGAGGAAATTTGGAAGTGACTCCTGTGAGTTTAGTGTTTGAAACAGCCTAGAGACATTCAAAGACAAAAGCTTAGAATGTAGCTTTCCATTTGTCCCCCAGATCATGACTTTTTTTTGTTTGTTTTCCTAATTAAGCTAGCCACTCTTTCTGAGTCAGGCATGTTTTCTAATTTAGCAAATCTAATTATTTTGAGACACATAGACTGGGATCTGAGCAGAGTTTTCCTGTCTGCACAGATGAAGGAGAGTCAAATACTCTGATTCTATATCCCAGATGTTTCTGGGTGGTTCTCAACACCAGTGCATCATGGTTTGTACAATAGGAACAATAGTCTATAAGAAGAGTAAATTTAAAGATAATATATATAGAGAGAAACAGCATAAATGGTCAATGCAAGTTATGGCAAGAAAAGCCTTGGGTGATCCATTTATTTTCCTGTAGTCTTTATCCTCACTGTTTTTGTTGAACTATGTGCTTTTATTTTAACCTAATTTTTCTTTTGCTGTTTATAGTGAAGGTGAACAATCTGATACTTTTATACACCTATTGCTAGTCAAATGATTACTGTAGCAAGCTGACTATATCACCTTCTTATGGACTTATCTTTTGTGGATAGGCATGGTAGGTGCACCAAAATATACTCCAATAATGAATGCCTAGGGCTCAGCTCCATAGTCTAGCCTTTGCGGGTGTGTCAGATCTCTGGAAGTCTTCATCATAGAGCATGTTGCTGCTTTTGACCAAGATCCCCAGCCATTTCTGTTCCTTCCTGGCTGTCTGTGGTGGCCACTGACCTGTTGTGCATACTCAAAGTCTTCTAAAATGTCCTCTAGAGGAGGGATCTACCATATTGCTCTTCTTCTCTGGCTGATTTCGCTTAGCATCACGTCCTCTGGGCCTCCTCTATGTTGGTTACAGCGACTTGTAGTTTGTGGATTATCATATTCCAGATGACCTTCTCTAGGAGAAAGCAGAGTTACTGAGGCAAGATGCAAAGGACAGAGAAACTGGCAGGTCTCGAATTTGGTGATAGCATCCAAGCCCTGTGGCCCAGCTCCAGGTTCCAAGCCATTGGACTCTAGGAGATGTGAAGTTACCTGGTCAGGCAAGGATAGCAGATGGCAGAGTGTGAGTCTGGTGCTTAATTGTTTTACATCCTCATTTAAATGCAAGCTGAGTTTCCGAGATAGGCATCCCTTCATCTCTACAAAAGGAGAATTTCGCTGACAAAACGAATGCTCAAATCACAACTTTGGAGAATCCGTTCTCTGCAAATGCTCCATTGATGTTTGATTCCAGTTTCTGTCAGCTGGGATGGAATTGACAAAAGCATGAGAGCTTTAGAATAATTCTCAGACATAATATTATCTATAATCTCCTTCAGGAAGAAATGCCAGTGAAAGCAATAAATTTTGCTTTCAAGTATACACAGAAGGCACATTATACAGATTGGAGATTGAGACAACTTTTAATATACTTTCATTCTGTGCAGATATGAAGAAAGAATGTAATCACAGAGGCCTCTTGAATAGACTATAAATACCCTGTAATATAAAAACAACTTGATCTAAAGGTTCTAAACTTTCCACCTTGATTTCACATGGTAAAAAAAAAAAAAAACTTAACAAGACATTTTGCTAACAGATTTATCATTACACTGGTGACATGGAGTTGGGAATTTCAGTTATCACAGAACAGAAGCCCAGGAGCATGAATTTGAGCTTGTGCATTTCCTGCCAGAGCTGACTTCAAACTGCACTCCTCAGATCTCAGCCTCCTGAGTATCTAGGATTCTAGATATGAACCACCAGTGCCTGACCACATGCATCTTTTAAATTTGCATAAGTTGCCAGGAAGATTCTTGGTTTTGTTCATTTATTTACATTAAGGGTTAACTCTTTCATTAATTTCTTAACTTATTTCATTCTCATTTTGTTCAAAACTGATTTATTTAACTAGAAATGGAAAGGATCAGCTAGGGTATAGCTCAAGTGGTAGAGTGCTTGCTAAGCAAGCAGAAGGCCCTGGGTTCAGTCCCTGTAAAATAAAACAAATACAAAATATAATGAAAGAAATAAAATAAAAAATTTTAAATAAAGGAATTTCCTCTTCAAAATTAAAAAAAATAAAAGGATAGAAGAAAGGACACTAAGAAAGGAGGAAAAAAAAAAACAAAAGAAACCCAGTTTCTTAAAGGGTGAAATGAGAAAAGGATTCTGGATTAGGAGTGATAACTAAGATTTTTAACTAGCTACAGTCATAAACAAAGGGTTTCTTTTGTTGTTGTTGTTGTTTGTAAGCAGACATACTCAGTAGGGAGATGTATATCTGAACTCTACTTCAATTGTTATTATAAATATTCTTTTCCAAGAGATTGTACTTCTGCTTTTTTCTCCAAGTGTTGGAAGTATCTTCTAATGTTAAAGGATGTGGGAATGCCTCTAGGATTAAGAGTAATAGTAATAATAGCAACAAGAAAATAATAAATTAAATGACAGAATAAATTAAAATAATAAAATGAAAGAATGAAGAATGTTACTACATGTTGAGCTGTAAGTAATTTCTCAAAAGTCAAAATGATCAAGGAGCCATGGTCTCTTGCATTTGGCCTTGTTTGGTAGTGCTGGGGACCTAATCTAGGATGTCATGCAAGGTAGAAAAGTTATCTGCTACAGAGCCACCAGTCCTATCCCCAAAGCCTTTTTTTCTTACACATAATAATAACTGACATACGTCTTGATGAGCAGAGCATTTTCTGAAATATTGATGTTTTATTGTAGTCAAAACCTAAAAATTTCCCATCCTACCTGTGCTCAATAAAAGTAAAGCCGCTCTGTGTCCTGAGAAATGAAAGCACGCTTCAGAAGGATAAAGGGGAGACTTTGAACCTATGTATTTACAAAAGGCTACCCAGTGATTATGTCTGACCACCAGCCAAAGGGGTCAAGTCCAAAGTGCAGCGGAGACTGTGTTCTTACGCACGCTGTTTCATGTTAGCGCTGCTGTTTTCACTGGACTCTGGGAATATGAACTGAGCCACCCAGGATACCTGTGTGAGTCAACTTTTTTTTTTTCTGAACTTCTCTGAGCTTCACTTAGAGAAAGACAAGGACAAAGATTGAGTGGTTGTTGATATTTCACAGGATAAACTTTGGGAACTTACTTCCTTGATAAAATGTTGACCCTCTGGGGTGTTTAGGGCATTCATCCAGCTGTAAGAAAGGTAACACTTCAGTCATGTGACATCTGCCAGCTCCCCTGGGGAAGCCAGGCCAGCTTTTGCCTTTGGGTTTCAGCTTTTGCATCATAAATGGGCTAATCAGTAAGGGAGGGGGGAGGTGAATTGGAGGGTAATTTAATGCCTTTCTTTTTTTTTCCTTTTTAAACAATTTTGTACCTTTGTTGGTGATTTTGAGCTAAAAGCAGCCTCTAAGCTTAAGTTGAACACTGTCTAGAGTTTCCAGGGGCATAAGTCTGTACAGCACTTTGTGCAGCATGCAGGTATGTGGGAACAGTTTCCTCTTGAGTTTGATGCTGGATGCAAATTTAGCAGCAAATCTATAGTACATACTCCTACAAATAATGGAAATCCAAATTTATATAGGAAATATATTTACCTCATTTCTAAATTAACGCAATTTAATGCCTTCTTGGTGATTCTTAAAAGATTTTGGGATTGAATAAATACATGTTCCTCCATGACTATTGTATATGTATTGTTTCAATCTATATTAGGTAGAGGAAACATTTCACTATAATTGAGTAATGATAATTATTGACTATAATATTTGCTGAGAACTTGCTGATGTCTGAAAGTGTGTATCACACAACACAGGTGTTTCCATAGCTGAGGCTTGGGATAAGTTATACACTGCTATTGTCTATCACACAGAAGACTGGGCTAGCATGACACAAGAGAGATGCTGGTGCTTTCCACAGACAATTGCTAGTGAAAGTTGGACAAAGGACTACAGACAAATTATTTATGTATGTACCATATAAGAAGTGGAGGAAATATATTAGTTTACCAGTATGCTAGCAGATAAGATAATTTGTTTGATGTCTCTGCCTTCGCACACTACAATCCCAGTGAAGAAAGATATTTTGGTTTCCCTGTTTGCTTGTCTTTTATGAGTGTCAGGAGTTCTCAGTGCTTACGGAAGGAAACACGCAGATATGTGTTGCTCATGGACCAGGTTTGAGCTCATACAAAGTGTCCATGTTCCATTTTCTTATCAGAGAGGCAAGCAAGTCCCAGAAAGACTCTAGAAAGAAGCACAAGTGCCTTCTCCAGCAACGCTTGATCTCATCAGTATCAGAAAGTCAGTGAGCCTACCTAAATTATATATAGAAGCTCTCATCCATGAGCGCATGAGGGTGGAGTGGTGTGCTGGCCTTGGAACAATGTCAAAGACAGCCACTGCCGAGCACAGCAGTGTTGTCACCATTCTGCAGTTCCTGTCATTCTGTCATTGCATGGCTCAATGTTTAGAGTTTTATAACTTCTCCTTGGAACTAAGTGCAATCATGATTTGTGCTAGTCCAGGTTTTTCTGTTAGCCTCACCTGAGTTCACATAAACTGAACCATATCTAAACTACATCCAAGAAGTTTGGAAACAATAAACATTAAGGATAGAAACAAATAAAATGGATGAATAATAAATCAGTAACAAAAAATTAGCTTATTGAAAAAGCAATTAAGGTGGTGAATCTCTACATATAAGAGCAGAAGAGATACAAATTATCAATATCAATATTAAAAGAATAATACTACTATTATTTAAATTAATTATGTAATATTACAAACAACTTTGTGCCAAAGTATTTGACAAAGATAAAGTCTTTTAATTGCACACATTTCCAAAGTATCTCAAGTTAAAAAATAAAATATTAATCCTAATTAAAGTTTTTCATTAAATAAAATGCTAAGCCAAAATATCTTGCTTGAAGACCTCTGTAGAAAATTTAAGGTAGAAATAAATGTTCCACAAAATATTGTTTGTTGTAGAGAAAAATTGCATTATTTATTTTTTGAGGTCAGAGTTTATCTGATTTTAGATTCATAAAGGACATTAAAAATAAAGAATGTCTTATTAATGTACACAAAATGATCATTTATTATCAAACTCTACCAGCTGTATCTCATCAGCACACACATTTTTTCCATTCAACCCCTAGAATTCATTATTTATCCATTTCCTTCAACTTTAGTTAACTGAATTCATTTTTTCTATGAATCAGCAATATTATATAACTCACACTTCCTTGGAATTCATGTCTTCATCATTTTCTAAGTTTTGTCATCACCAAAACTTCTACCAGGCCCTCAACCATTGAATTAAAATGTATGAGGATATTTATCTACATCATCACATCTCTCTCATCTTCCTATTTTCACTCTGACACTTACAATACATATTTTTAGAGAGCTTTGAATCTCAAGTTCTTCTTTGCTCCCAGGGTTCCACTATCCAGATTAATGGCTAAGGAAGAATCCGAAGTTGTAAGAAATGCAGAAATCATTTTCTATATTGTCAAACATACTAGTGCCTGACAAAAATAATCTGTGGCGTGAATGGATCTATGGAAGAAAGATTCTCAGTTTCTGCTTCGTTATCTTCTGCTGTGACAGCTTTTAGTGTAGAGGTTATGTGTCAAGCATGTGGCTAAGAGACTCTAATTATCAGGCATAGTCATAGTTAACTCTGTAGAACTGAAGTGATGCAAGTTGCTCCTTGGACTTTGAGCAATATCAGCATCCCCTGGGAACATGATAGAAATGCAGATGCTGGGCCCCAGCCCTGCAGAAGGGGAAACTTGGCTCCGGTGGGGCCAACACTGACGTGTTCTATGTCCTATCGTTTTCTTCAGTATCCTGCCTTGTAATCGCATGTTGGTGTCGGGAAGCTCCACACCCCCCAAGGACAAACAGCTTCATTTTGCTTGTAGAGCTCCTGAAAACACTTAGCCTGATTGCATCTGCGCTTCCCTGCGGCGGGATATTGTAAATGCTCCTATTTCTGACCTTAGCTCTCACATCAAGGATGGTACATATTCCATTTTAGAATCAAACGTAATCTCTCCAAGTTTGGCTAGTGCATCCTTTGGAATAACCCAAAGAACTTCCCGTGTCTTCAGTTAGTTTTGTTTTATTGAAACATGACATCACACGGAGATAAACAAAAGCTTTTGTAAGACAAGTGGACTTCAAATCCTTTCTAAATACCTACCTTTTATATTTTATCTATTTTCAACCTATAAGTGTACAAGAGGTTGTACAATGGAACTTCACATTTCCACATAAGTATAATCTCCACCTGTGGTTCACAGTCTATCCTCACATCCTCTCTTACTCTCCCTCCTTCCACCGTCTTTGTGAAAGCCATTTTAGCAAGGTTCAATATTCCATTTTCAATATTCGGGCATCCTCATTCACCTCTTCTATAAAGACATTGTACATTCCCACTTGTAACAAATTTTGAGAAGGAGCTTAGTTAATGTAGGGCAATTATACTTGATAAATTCCTTTAAAGTAATAACATAATCTGTCTTCATATTATGAGAAAAAAATCCAACATATTTTATAGGGATTTTCCAAGCAGGATTTTATAGCAAAATTAATTAGCAAAACAAAACAAAAGAATCAGAAGTACTGTATTATTAAGCATTTCCCATGACCCTTTTCTTGTTTCAGTTTTGCTCTAGATCTATTGAAAGTCATGTTAATTTGGGTTAGAATTTTTTCCCGTAGGCATAGGTCTTGGCATCCTTGGATAAGTTTAGTATGCAAACACAAGTTAGTTTCCAGGGCACCTGCCACCCGTTTTCTGCATGCTTCACTCAGTTTCCCACGTCTCTGCAGGTGCCTTTGAGTGAGTGACTCAAGAATCACTGGTCCCCCATGAGGGCTAGGCAGGGAATGCTGGCCCTGTTCTGGGACATTTTCTGCTTCTGGGAGGAGGGCCTGGGACACAGGCACTGCTCGGGTTGTGCTGAGATGGAAGGTCTGGGCCACCTGGTGCAGGTTGGGAGATCTGAGGGCCTTGCTGCCGCTTCCGTGTTGCAGCCCCTTCTCATCCAGCTGTATTCAGGTGTGCCTGGTCCTCTTTCTCTAGGAAAGGGCCAGGTGATTTTTTCCCTGTTGTTTGTTTTTTTATATTGTGTTTTGGCTTGTTAGTTGTTTTGGTTTTTCTGTTCTTTTCTTTTGTTTTGTTTTGGTTCCAAGTTCCAAGCATCATTGGCTACTAGTTGATAATAGAAGGAAATAAAGAGAAAACAAGTTTGAACTCAGGGTCATTACATGCTGGTGTTACTGTCAAAGTCTTGAGTGTTGTGTGTGTGTGTGTGTGTGTGTGTGTGTGTGTGTGTGTGTGTGTACAGGTGCCCATGTGTTTGTATATGTGTATGTGCATGTGCCTATGTGTGTGTATATATGCACACACATTCACACATGCATATTGCATGATGACGCCCACAGACCAAGCATGCCTCTTGTGGGCTTCAGCCCAGGCCTCCTTATTCCAGGGCTTGGTGACTCCCCAGTCTGCCTTCAGGGTCTTTCCCCCTCTCTTGAGAAGCTTTACTCTAGGGCCTAGGTAACTGGGATTGCCCCTTTGAGATGTAATTTATTTTAAAAAGCCTCTTGCTGGTTGTGTTACCCAAGACTCTGTTTCCACTGCACCTGTAAGACATCTGGGAGACATCCCGTTAAAATGTCATCTAGAGATCTTGTCTCTGAGGGGCAGTGGGAGCCGCCTCACTTTCTTTCTCAGCTAGATAAGGACACCAGAAAGTTGACTTTTTCTTCTCCTAAGGAATGCAATTATCCAGCACAGAAGACTTAAGATCCCCTCATCCCAGTTTATTCATTCTGGCAGTCCTTGTTTCTGCAGGGTGAGTTCAGGCCCAGGTGCTCCTGAGTCCTGTCCTCTTGTCCCCATTGACACCGTTTTCCTTATCCAACATGGCGTTTGGAGTCAAAAGCGTCTTAGAATCCTACACTGGAAATATTGCTCCAGGGTTTTGATATATAGCTGGACTATCAAAGACCCAAAAGGGAAAATGTTTTAGAGGTGATGGGTATGTTATGAATATGGTGCGTGTACCTTGATTATGGCTATACTTTCAAGGTTACATAGGTGTGTATAAACACAGCAGACAGTACAGATTAAATGATTCAATACAAATGGTCTTAAGAAGGCAACAGACCTAGTTTTGAATGTATCTTTCCATCTTTTTTTCTCTTTCCTTCTCCCTTCCTCCATCTTTCTTTCCTTTCCTTTCTGTTTTCTTTCTTTCTGTCTTTTTTTGCCAGTCCAGGGGTTAGAACTCAGGGTCTGGAAACTGCCCTTGAGTTTTCTCAAGGCTAGTGTGCTAATACTTGAGCCACAGCACCATTTCTGGCTTTTCTGTGAATGCGGTACTGAGGAATCGAATCTGGGGCTATGACCCTGTGTTATGAAAGGTCCATGTGGACTTCATCCTCCATCTGTCCTCATCCAGTGGTGGATTCTACCTCTTCCTCTAACCCTTCCCACTCCCCCGTGCTTCAGTCAGGCATCCTCTCCAGTGAGAGCTTCCCACTCCGAGCTCTGGCCGTGTGCTGCTCCCTTGTCTTCTCAGGCACTGGCCGTCCATGTTTCCACAGTGTTAGTGTCTGATTCCAGCTTGCTTCCTGGTAGCCATCCTTCCGAGAAATCTCCAGAAGCCTATTTGATAATGTGTTTTTGTTTCTTATGGTCCTCTACCTGTAATTTTCCCTGCTTTCTTCTTATTAAAATATAAAAAAAAACAACGGAATAATTATTTTCTAAGTGTCTGTCCTATATTGTCGTAAGGGGATTATGTGATTTATACTAAACAAACTGATGACTGCTGATTAGATGCTGTTTTGTGTCTGGTGTTCATTGCCTTGGGTGTGGTTTAAGCATTATACTGACCAGAAGTTTTCTGCTTTCTCCTCCATGGCCTCTCTCTGCTCATTGGCCTTCCAATGAGCAGAGAGTTGCAGCCTGAAGCCCTACATATCCACCCGTGGCTTTCCCACTACCCCCCCCCCCCAGCCAGCAATAACCACATTCATTATCTGGGGAATTTGTTCTGTGCCCTGGCTTGAGCTTGCAACGGTGGCATCAGACAAGTTTTCCTAATCTGATTCATCTGACTTGCCATTTCTCCTTCCAGTGCTTTCCCGTTGCCCTCCACCCTCACCCTGAGGCAGGCAGGGCTGTATTTGTGCCTCTGGTGGCTGTGGTTGAAGGTGAGAAGGAAAACTCTCAGCCCACCTCTTCTTCCCCAGCTGCAGCGTTGAAGGGCTGAAGTCTGGAGCAGTCTTGGCATACATTTGCAGGAGAATTGGCTGCTAAAAGTTTTCTCCTCTGTTCTTTTAGCAAATCTCTTTGTCTCTGATGCTGGCAGCCATCATCAGTAAGGTCAAATGAGAGGAGGCTAAAGAAGAGCTGAGCACTGCAGGTTCTAGCTGTGTGAACTTTGTGCTATATTAAAGCAGTAATTTCAGTTTTAAAAGACAAACGCGAGTGCAAAAAGATTTTGAAATATTAATGTGGTGGTAGGAAGTGAATAAATCCTGTTAATACCTTGCAGCAGAGGAATGGAGTATCGTTAGCCATTTTAACAATCAGTTTGTGACTGAGGAATAGGTGGCATTTCAGAGTTGGAGAAGAAAAGATAGAACTCAGTGAAAGTGAGAGGACTTTGTCTAGGATGTGACTCTCTTCTGAGATTTGGAATTTTTCTAGTCAACCAATGAAGGCCAGTAAATCAGTGAGCAGAGGCCACAAATTCTCAAGCAAGACAATGGAAACAACACTCTCATCTTCCTTTCAAAGCAGCATAATTACATTTACACATTGAATAAAACTTTGGCTATCCTCTGTAGTCTTATCGGGAAGCATTCAGTAAAAATGGTAAAAAAAAATTGATTACACTAAATGTCTTGTT